>NC_141419.1:38278087-38468199 GCF_034619465.1 Leptosomus discolor | reverse complement strand
CCTCTGCAGCAGCAAGCAGTTGTTCCTAACCCTGAAATGCCAGTGCACTTGGAGCCATCTCTCTCTCTCAGATAATCCCTTTCTTTGTAAGATGAAACTTCCTTCACTCATTTCAACAAATGTTGTGGAAGCAACATTTCCACAAGATCATTTGTTTCAATTCTATTTGCCCTGTGGCTTTAAGTCTAAGGATACATAGGGAACCAAAACAGGCTGGAAAACTTTTAGGATTTGCAAATCAAGGAAAAATACTGTGCCATGACCAGTCCACTGAAGTAAAATTGTTAACTATACTTCTGTGACACCCTCCCCTTTTAGGTAAGTCTCAAAAAGGGGCTAAAATCCAGTCTTTTGCACTCTTATAACCTCATTGGTAAAAACACACATGTTTTGCATATGTAGGTCACACGCAACCTATGCATTCTGTATTCATGACCCTGATGTGGTAGGGTCTGACACAGAGAGATTCTTTTTCATGCAAGTATTGTCATCGACTTCAAAGGGACTATTTCCAGGAGTAAACTTAATCATGTGTGTGACAACGGGATCAAGGAGCTAGTGTGAGCATGTGACCCCATTTACTGTACAAAATGGACACACATTGCTCCTTTTGCTGTCATCTCGTGTGGTGGAGACCTCATTCTGCAACAGAGCGAAGTGTGATACACTGGCAGGCAGTCTTTATTGGAAAAGTCATTGACATGTCAAGATTCTTTTGAAAGGTGACATTGCACCTAGAAGGTTATCAGGCCAGAGCCATGAAGTCTACAACAATTTCTCTGACAATATTGTAAACAGGTAATATTTTGACCCCTATTTAATCTTAACAAAACACAGATTAAAATTCTTCTGCGCCTCTTTCACCCCTCCATGTACACACTTGCACTAAGCTTTGTCTTGAAGTACCCTGCAGAAGTAGTGAAGTTGTGAAAGAGCTACTTTAATTATAAGTACCAAAGTAATGAATTCAAGTACACTCATTTATCATAAAGGGCTTCCCCATCTGTCTCTAAAGTGTGCTCAAAAATGCTGTGTATTTGATAACATGAAGGCTGAGAATTTAACACATTTTAGTTTTAAACACTCCACTGTGGTTAGTTTTTTGTAAGATTGTACAACTGCATTTTGACTGAAAGAGCAGATTAGGGTGGGGGATGTGGGGAGTGTGTGTGTCGCACACGTGTGTGTGTGTGTGTGTGTGGTCTCTTCCTAATTTATTTGCACTTCAACCCATTGGGATCAAGCTGCAATCCCTGTAGGCAAAAGAAGATTAGGGAAAGCGACTGACTGTTTTTTCCCAGGCACAGAAGGGAAAGCAACTTCTCAAGTACCGCAAGTTTTTCTGGCTAGTGTACAAATTGTTCCTGAGTATGGAGAGTTTCCAAAAGACCTAATTAGCAACTCACTACAAACATTTCTTTGCATTAGCTAATGATCCGGCTACACTTGTAAGCAAACAGTACCAACATATCTAATCAATGCAGAAAAACCAACAGAATGCCTATTAAACATCTGGATGTAATTTTCTAGTTAGACTTAGAACAAAATGAAAACATATGCAGGTTTCTTTGATCTATGCCTCAACAAAGAAATTGTCGATAAAAAAACACACTGGCCAGTCAATATGTCATTTTCATAAAGCCTGGTCAGTTCTCTTCAAATGTTCCCAGTTTAATTTTGTCGGTTTCCTGCAATCTCTAATTTTACCATATTGTGTGAAACCACAAGGGATTCTTTGGATCTGATTTTATTTGAGGTTTTACTGCAAGTATGATCTGCTACTGACTTTTTTTTAATACATCTCGAGGAATTTTTAAGGGTGAAAGAATGGGGGAAGGGAATACAGTCATCATGGCAAAATGACCTAGTGCAACTTTTTGAACATTCTTGCCTAAAAGGAAAGCTACTAATTAAAAAGAAATCAAATTACAAAGAGGGTATGCAATGGCTAATAGCCAAAAGATAGTGAATAATTAGAAATGTAATTGCTTTACCCTGTTCACATAATTTGC
This sequence comes from Leptosomus discolor, assembly GCF_034619465.1. Lineage (NCBI taxonomy): Eukaryota > Metazoa > Chordata > Aves > Leptosomiformes > Leptosomidae > Leptosomus > Leptosomus discolor. The sequence continues at coordinate 38,466,187 of NC_141419.1, read as the reverse complement.
ACTTCATAAATAAAGAAATATTTTTAAAAAAATTGTTTTGCATGCCCTCATAATAATTACTATTCTTGCAGCTGTATAGATAGTCACTACTATACCATATGCACTCTATGACTCAGATACTACTTTTCACTCTAGTCCACTTCTGCTGTCCTGCCATTAAAATAATTTAAAAAAACCCCAGAACAATCCCCTGCCCCCATGCACCTATACACAATTTCTAAATGTACTGTTTCTTTTTCAGTTGAAAATCCAATGGTCTCTCAATCTAAAACCTCTAAAGCATAAATCTGCTGAATTCTATAATTGCTTCCTCCACTGATTTGCTCTCACTACATAGGTAGTAGTGGGATAAATCATAAATTTGCTAAATTGTTTCCCGCCCACCTGCAGCAAACTCCTAGTGATTAACATCATAAACATTTTTATTACACATGCCAGTTTGTGAGAAGTTAAAAAATACTGCTCGTAAATAGTACTGCTAACAGTAAAGGAAAAAAAGTATAAACAGTATGGTAAACAGAACATCATACAATACGTCATTTCCCTAAAGAACAGATGCTACATCTAAAACCCTTTCAGTATATTCCATCTACATTTTGGATACAATGCTGGTTTTTTTTGACTCAAAAGTCCAACTGCTTCCAGTGTGGGTTTTCAGTACCTAGTCAATGCAGGATGAGCCCCTTTGATATACGAGGTAGGAATACTGCATTAAAATGCTTACACTGAAAAATTATTGATTTCAAACAGCAGAGTCGAATGGATGATTAAACAGAATGGTTTGGGGGGGTGGTTAAAGCTGAAGGCAACCTTTTTATTGTATTTTTAAAACACAAGACAAAGGTTTAAACATAATTACTTTTAATCCAATTTGAGAAATGTGTTGAATATGTACAGTATTGTGGCATAACGGTCTGGTATAAAATACTACCTTGAGTTGAATGCAGCTCTTTACAACATGCTTAGCGGTATTTTGGCCTGTCTTTCAGTGGCGTGAATAGTGAGTATTGCCATGGAATAAGGATGCTCGGTTTTCCAAGATTAATCCAGATTTTTACTCACCTAACAAACAGGAAATTTTTATGCTCCAATCAGCCAATAATGATGCATTATAAATTAGTTAAATATCAGATCATGTTGATTATTGTTCATGCTATGTAATGTCAGCGGCTCTCACTTGAAGAAAATTAACAAAAATCATCACGTTTCATTCTACTACTGCTTTTACAGCTCTTCTACCTCAATTATAATGGAGAAGATTCAAAATGCCCTTAAGTGTCTGATTCCAGAATCTAAGTAGGTTAAAAACACTTGTTAAAAAATAATCGGGAAAATAGAGCTTTTCTGTTTCTGTTAAAACATGTCTTGGACATTTTAATGATGACAAATAGAGGTTACAAGACATTTCAACTTTCATGTAGGTGAGCAATTAAAAAAAAAAGCTTTTGTTTATGTTCCAAAACATAGTGTTGTTTTAATGTCATATCTGTTAATATCTCATTAACAACTTGTGCCAGCAGGTTAAGCAAAGTACAACCAAAGTTAGGTAAGCGTTACGTTATTACAGACTCCTTAGCTACCAGGTACACACAGAAAGTATATAATAATAGCTTGCATTTATATGGCATGCTTCATCTGACTAAGTACTCCATAAGCATTAATCAATTAAACTTCCCAATGCCATGAACAGAGCAGTGAGTTGGCTTGTCCAAGACTACAAGTGAAGAGCTGGGAACAGAATGCAAGATCTTTGGCTTTACTCATGCATGCAGAACACCAGACAAGTTTACATTCCCGTCCTGGGAACCACAATCTACTAGAGGACACCATCGAGGGTATTTTGCCTCATCTCTTAAAAACCATTAAAAGTCCTCACATTTATTTATGTATTCACAAAGACATATACGCACACAGGTGTTATAAATATGAACATACACATACATATGTATAGGTACAGCACACACGTGCACATACACATGCACACAGACACACACACAGAGGCATACACATGCAACTCTTTTCACTGTCAAAACTCTGTAGTCCCGGAATGAAATCCAAACTTCACTTCATAAGACTGAGGGAGTTTCGTTGTCTTTTCCTTCGATTGTTTCTGTGTAAAACTGGGGATAATGTACAATGGAAATCAGCACTCTGAATGAGTAAAGCTGTACCTCAATATTGTGACACATCAAATTTCAAACATAAACTGCTCTTTCTTTAGGATATGAGATGAAGCATAATACAATTCTAAATAAGTGTATCTAGTAAACATTAAAGGAGATTTGTAAGAAAATGGAAATTATAAAATTACCCTTACTGTTTTAAATTACGTGATACAACGTTTTAAGGTCTCTTTTTAGGCAGTACACAGGTATACTAACAGCATAAGTAAGTCTTAAGGCATCGTTTTTAGTCCGAAGGTACCAGTATGCCACACCTCATTGTGTAATTCTGCTACGAGTAACATGGTTGTTAATAGAGGGTGCGTTTTGAAGTTTACTTCCCACTGCAAGCTGTGTCACCATTTGTCATCTCAGTGGTCACACACAGTGTCTGTGGTGTTTGACCCTCACCTACCTCAAGTGGGCCTGTAAACCATTTACAATAGCGAAGTTCTTGACAGCTTTCCTCTAGCAGATCCCGCTTATAAAAAACCGCCAGTTTTCCCCAAAGGACAAATTCCATCTGATCAGAAGGTCACTCTAACCAACACTTCAGTTAGTATATTTGAGTGATGCACACAAGCGTGAGGTTTTATTCTTCTTTACAGGATCGTCTGTGTAGCTGAGAGCATCGTCAGCGGGCGCCTCAACACGTATCGCTACCACTACCTAAAGGGGACGGGGAAAGGTGCTGTACCCGCCGGCCTGAGTAACAAAGCAGATGCCTCGGGTCAGGAAGGCTGAGCCTTTTCCCCGAGGGCTTTGGCCCGGCTGCCGGGCCGGCCCCGCCACACGGCCGCAGCCCCGGCCAGCTTGGGCAGCCCTGCAGCGGATTGCAAGGGACGGCGGGCGCAGCTCTGCGCGCCGCGAACACCCGCCGGCACACCCACGCATCGCACGGAGAGGCTTCCCCGACGGCGGCTGAGCCGCCCGCTCCGCGGAGCCCCTCCGCCGGGCTGAAAGCGCACAGCCAGGCCGCTCCCTGCCCCCAGCGCCGTACGGCACAGACCGCTCGGGGCCACCTTTGAACAACACGCCGAACGCCCGGCGAAGCGGAGCGGGCTGCAGTACCACGCCGCCCCGCGCCGCCCGGCTCCGCACCGCCCCGCAGCCGCAGTCCCAGGCGAAGTCGATGCGCATGCCTCGCGCGCACGCTGGAAACAGCCCCACCGCTCCGCCCCTCCACGCCCGCCCGCGAGTCCCACGTTACTTTGATTGACAGCTCAGACTCTCCACTCTCCTTCCCACCGACCTTCCGCTCCTCCCCGCGGCTCTGCGAGCTTCGCGCCCTCCTATTGGCCCGCTCGGAGCGCTCCTGCCGGTCGGCCAGAAACGGTTCCCAGCGAAAGGCTGAGAGGCGGTGGGACTCGGGCTCTCGCCATTGGTCCGCGGAGCCGGGGCGCATCACGGCCCCACGTTGGTATCGGGGTCGGCGATTGGCCGGCGGCGGCGGCGGCCCCCGCCGCGCGGCGGGGTGGGCGGGGCCGGGAGGCTGGTTAGCTCGCGGAGTGTGAAACCGCGTGCTAATGTAAGCGGCGCGGGCGAGCACGGCGCGTCCCGCTCGGCCGCGGCCGCGCACCCCGTCCCGCCTAGCGCCTCCCGCGGGGCCGCCGCGCTGCCCCTTCCCCGCGGCCGGCGCGGAGGGGAGGGAGGGAGGGAGGGAGGGGGAAAGGAGGAAAGGAGGCCCGTGGCGCTTCCGGCCGCTTGAGGCCGGATTTTTCTGCCGGGAAGAACTTTATCCCGGGTCGGCGAGGAGCGGTGGGGCAGCGCGGAGGACGGGGAGGATGAGGATACCGCCGCCGCGATGTTCCGTGCTCGGGGGGCTCTGGTGAGACGCTCAGCTCCGCGATGCGCGCCCGCCCGGAGGAGGCTGTAGTGGTGCCGTTGCACGAAGGAGCTTCCCGTCTGATTTAGCCCTGATACGGACGCTTTTGGTTTTTTTTTTTGTTTGTTTGTTTTTTTTTTACTTTTTTTTTCTTTATTTTATTTTTCACCGGCGGAGGAGGCGGCTTGGCTGGACGGGCCAGCGGTCATTTTGAGGCGTTTTGTTTTTCTTTTGTCCTAAGGACCTCTCTGTAACTAAACGGAAGAGTCTGTGCTGCGCGTGTGGTTCCCCCTCCTCTGCCCTCCTGCGTTTCGTGCATGTGCTACTGGAGCTGCTCCGATCAGGGCCGGCTGTGCAGAGACACCCCCCCCCCCCCCCCCGCCCCTTTATTCCTTCTGTCGCCTTCCTCCCTTGTTCATCGCTCTGTGTCTTGCCGATGACCTGGCCCCTCCGTCGACGCCCGGGAGCAGCGCGGCCCTCCCTGGAGACTTTCTCTCGCCCCTCCGGCTTGCGACGGTCCCGCCGCTGACACCACGTTCCGCTTCCTCCGGCTGGATTTTCCCCTCTTGACAAGAGGCAGCAGTCGGGAGAGGAGTCGCCTCCACCCGGGGTTTCCGGCCTTACAATTGCATCGGCAACTTGCGAGCCCGAGAGGTGGATTACCCACTCGAGCGGCGGGGCGGCCGCGGCCCGTCGGGTCCCGTCCCGTCCCGCCCGGGCGCTGTGGGCGCCGCCCGCCAGCCGGGGCGCCGCCGAAGGATCGCCGGGCGGCGGTCACCTTCCCGAGCACTGCCCGTCCGCCTGCCTCGCGCACCCCGAGCCCTCCCTGGAACAACAGCAACAAAGGACGCCGCGGCCGGAGGATGTCCCTGCGGCAGCGGCACTGAGCGGCACCTCGCGCCGCTCTCGCCCGCGGCGGCGGAGGGAAGGCGGCCGGCGGCTGTCACCGCTCCAGCCCCCTCGGCGCCCCGGGTGTTAGGGCGGGGGGCTCGCCGCGAAGAACCCCGCTGCGAGGGAGCCCCGCCGCGGCCGCAGCCATGTTCCCCCAGAGCCGGCACCCCGTAAGTACGGGCTGGGCCGCTGCTCCGCGGGCGTGGGGGTGCGGGATCGGCCGGGGAGCGGGAGCTGGGGCTGGGAGGTCCCGGGCGGTGCCCCGCTGCCGGCGCTGCCCCGGCGGGGCTCCCCCGCCCGGCTGAGGGCGGGCGGGCGCCCTCCCAAGTTTGTCCCCTTCTGGGAGGAGTGGCGCATCCTGCCTGCCGGCGCGGCCGGGGAGGAGACGCGCCCCCTCCCCTCCCCCGACCCCCTCTGTTTCCTGGACAACTTATTTGCCTTGGGAATGACGGCGGGTGTCCCGTAGCATCTCTCTCCCCGCCGAGCGCGGCGCCTGGGCTGGGGCTGGCCGTGCCCCCGTGGCGGGGGTCGGCGGGGAGGAGCCGGCACGCCCCGCTTTCGTGTAGACGGCGGCGGCAGGAGCGGGTGGGTCGGGGCCGGAGCGGCTCCCAGAGCCCGGTTAGCCTCGCCCCCAGCAGATGAGGGACGGGAAGGTGGGTAACAAGTGCGCAGCGCCCCGGGGCGGGAGCGGGCGGGACGGGCCGGGCTCTGCCTCCTTGCCTCCGTCCCGGCGGGCCGCGCCGCCCGCTCTCGCCGTGGGGCGGCCGCGCCGTGTCTGAACGTGCCTCTCTCTTCCGTGCCGGCCGCCGCCGCGCCAGACCCCGCACCAGGCTGCGGGCCAGCCTTTCAAATTCACCATCCCGGAGTCGCTGGACCGCATCAAGGAGGAGTTCCAGTTCCTCCAAGCGCAGTACCACAGGTGAGCGCTGGCGGGACGCCTCGGGGCCGGCCGGGGGTCGTTGCCCCGTCCCCGGCCGGGCCCGGGGGGCTGCACTGAACGGCCGCGGCCAGGCGGTGGCGTGCGGCGTCGCGGCTGAGCCCCGCCGCGGGCCCCGGCCGGTTCGGCGAGGGGCGACGCGGGGACCTCCGGTGCCCGGCGGTGGCGGGGTGTGCCCCGGGGGACGGGGCGCTTGAGGGAGGCAGACCTGCTCTGCGCGGGTCCATCCTGCCGATGTGCTGCCCGGGCAACTGCGGAAGGGAGGTGATGTCGAAGCGGGAGCGGTTCGGCGCTTGTATGCTTTAAAAACTAAAATGAAGTAAATTAAAATTGTTAGGGATCCTTAGGTGGAGGATTTTTTTTAAGTATATTGAGAGAAGACCTGCGCTAATTCTGTGGCACAGAGCATTAAGGAGGCTAATTCTCATGTTTGCTCATTTGTGTGTGGTGTTAATGCAAAGATTAATAAAATGCCAGCATGCGGTGCTTAAAGACCCAAGAAGGATTGTTAAAGCACATAAGTACTGGAGTACTAGCACAAAGTTGACGTGAATCAGCTGAAGCCGTGGCACACGTTTCTGATTGCTGTGCAGTCTGTCAAACGTTCTTGTGTTTGTGCTTGCTGCTGAAGTCCCCACAGAGATTTAGGGTATGGGTTTTTTCGTGCAGAGGGCAATTGGGGTTAAGGGTCATTAACCTTCCTTAATTTATACTTACCTAAACCTGCAAGATCTGGATAGGAATAAAAGCTTTTCAGGTTTCCCGGTTAGAAATCGCTTGGTTTTGATTAGGCTTCCTCTTTCTTACCTGTGATCCTGTAGTTATGGGAAATCGTTAGCTTGTTTAAGCCATTTATTACTTTAGAAATGCATTGCAAACTATAAACTTTCAGTGTCGCAACCATAAGGAAAAAATGCTGGCTTATGGACAAACTGTTCCCTAGGATGCTTACTAGTGTCATTAAAAAAAAAAAATTAAAAAATACTTTGCCAGAGTACAAAAGGAATGCTGAGCCATGTGCACTCAGTGAAAGTAATCAGAATTATAGCATTAGTGATGAGGTATACAAGTGCCAAATGCAACTTCTTTTCGTTTATGAAAAAAAAAAAAACAGAAAACGAACTAACTAGTAAATGATAGTCAAAGTTACTGATTTTCAAGCTGTGGGCAAGGTAACATTAGCTAGAACGTACTTAAGGTTAGAAATTGTAGACATACTCCAGTTGTAATTGTAAACGTGAGTGGTGTTACTTGGAAGTAATTTACTAAGCGTTGTATACAAAGTAATACCTCTGTTTTATTACAGAGAAATACTTTGGAGAAATTCAGATACTGTCCTAGCTCAAAAAGTTGTATCACTTCATAGCAGCTCTTTGTCAAAGCATGAAGATTCTGTATGTTTGGGTTTCAGAGGCAGTTTGGGTCTTACACAGTAGCCATGAAATACCTTCTAAATTTCCTGTTCAGCCTTTGTATTTAAAGTATAAATTTAATCTTTCTGTATTTGTGTGTTAGTTTATGATTTTTTTTTTAATTAGCTGCTTCTGTCAAAATACAAATAAAGTGGGTAGGTGTCAAAACAAATGACATAAGTTACATTAAAGTGTGATCTGTTTTGTAGCCTTAAATTGGAATGTGAGAAACTGGCAAGCGAAAAGACAGAAATGCAGAGGCACTATGTGATGGTAAGCATATTTGGTTTTTCTTTATTTCGGTAAATATCTCCTAATAAAATGTAAGCCAGCGTAAGAAAATAATATATGCTCCTTTATTTGCAGTATTATGAAATGTCGTATGGATTAAACATTGAAATGCACAAACAGGTAAGGCATTTTGTTTTCTAAACCACGAAATCTGCAGTCTGTCTAGTGCATTTAAAAGGTAGCTGTTCTTTTATGTTTGGATGACTGTATCATGTGTCTGAATCAATAGGCTGATTTGTAGCCATGATTAGCGAACCTTTGCCTACCTGCTGTCAGATGAGGTATAAATTAGGTTGAGCAACAAGGCTTTCTTGGTATTGGTACTGAAAGACATTGGCAAAAATAAAAGTCTTGTGTCTGCGGTTTCAAAAATATAATTCAGTGCTTTACATGGTTTTATTGTGTTAGTGTTAGAGCCTGTGATATGTAGAACTGGTCTTATGCATGTGTAGCATATGTAGTGATAGTTGCTCAAATCCTTGCCATTTAAAGGTATGAAAAGATTAGTGACTTGGAAAGCTCTAGCTATGACTATGAGTTTGCAAGTTCCCATAAAATTCACACTTATGGCCACTATAATGGTGAATAAAAAGGGTATTGAGCTGGAACAAGGCACTAAGGACCTCATAAGAGAAGAAAAGCTAAATGATTGCTCAGCCCAGAGGACCCTCAATTGAGTAGTCATTGTCTGCCAAATAAAGCATTAATGGCAGGGTGTAAGTATTCTGTAGATATGCTGACATTCACTTTTTCATCAAGATGCTGGTACAATAAGTCTTTCAGAAATCGATGGCCTCTTAAACAAAATTATCATTAGATGAAGTTGCACAGTTGGACACATTTCAAAGTGCAACAATACAATTCTTTCTTGATGTCTATGTGCTATTTCATCTAAAACTCTTGTTTCATTAAATTAAAGAGCATGGCTGACCGGCTAGGGCACAGTGGAGAAATTGATTAGTTCAGGCTTCGGATCTTCAGTATATTCAAAGAGTTTCATCAAGCAAGTGAATTGCAGAGTTGAAGTTTGCTTTTGTAACTCTGAACTCTTCGATTGTTTGGTTTTGTTTTCCTCTAAAAATATTGTATTTGATAAGGTGGTATTGCAATTCCATGATAATTCTGTCTGCAGAGCTGGATAAGTATTCTTGTGGTTTTTAGAGGTACACTTCTTTGGATCTAAAATGCTGGTAAAAGAAGAAATATTATGACAACCTTTTTTTTTGAAAAGTAATTCACTGAATATCTAGACAGAATAACTAGAGTAGTGTTTGACTTCGTTCTGTACCATAGCTGCATTAGTCTTGTGTTTTGTGTGAGGTGACTTTTGTAGGATTTGTGATTTGGAGACTTCTTTCTTGGATTTTTTTTTTCTTCTCCTAAACAACTTTCTGGCACACTGTAAGGAAGCCAGCATCCATATAACAGCCTCATTTGGTGCGATATGGATGTTGTTTTCAGAAGGTCTTTGAAAAGAACATGTAACTTCAGTAAATGTACTAGGAATTAACTTCAGGTAAAATCATTTAAGTCCACAAGATTAAAGTGTCAGAACTGAGGTTTCTGCTTTGACCTTAACATCTGTATAATGCAAGAGTTTAATGTTCTGTATGCGTGGCAACTATAACTACACACCCAGTAGGCAGTGATATTTCAGAAGCTTTTGAGATTTATGACAGACCATGTTGGTTCTAGCTGGGGAGAGTAGAGCACACTTACTCTGTGTATGCCATTAAGAAACGAATAAGGTTTTGAAGGCATAAATACATTTCCCTTGACATGAGACTCGGATACTATGCTTTTACATGCTAAGTAATTCCAATTTCCGATAAAAGTAGCAGCTTTGTGTTAAAGACTCTTGATTTAGATGCCTGCGATGAGAGTGCCAAATGGTGTTACAGCTCAGTATGTAGGTGGTCTTAAATTACAGGAAACAAAGAAAAATCTACCAGTGGCATTCTTCTGAATTTTCACCACTGATGATAAGTTCTGAGGAGGCTTTTGGCAGATAGTAATCATAATTCTTATTAAAACCGGTGACGTCTAGCCCCAAGGGAGTAGCCAGGCTCAAATTGATGCTTTTTGCTGGCTGATCACCAGCATGGCCTAAGTGCTCATTATGTTGTAGAGAGGGCCCTTGGAGCTCTCATTACATTTGACAGGAATTCTCTCTAGGGGGAAACTGGGCATTAGCTAGACTCCTGACAGGCTGAAATTATTCCTGCTTTATGGCTTATAACCAAATGCTAGCAAGGCATCATCAGGGGACACAAAAAATTGTCATTTCTGACAACATCTTTGTTACTGAAAAATGCAGTGATGGGGAAACTTTCCAGTGAACAAGCTTTAACGTTTTAAGGCCTCTCTCCTATGTGGATGTTGCACTCGCTCTGTGTGAAGCCTTTCAGAGTGCTTGGGCTGCTGTTTGGAGAAAGAGGAAAAAAAAACAAAACCTACACTGCAGCAGTGTTTCTTTATGCAGTGTGGTGTGTACATCACTGTTAAGGTAGAGTCACTTCCATAAAATGAAGTAGTTGCAGTTTGCATGTGAAAGGGTTGATTGACTTCTTGCACTGATACAGTTGCATCAGCTGTTCCTTCTTCATATAATTTGGTAATCTATTATAATTTGACTAAAACAAAGTTAGTCAGGACTTGAATGTTGCTATAAACAGACTTGAGGTGAACTTTCCATACACGAGTAGCTTTCTACTTGAATATGTTGCATTTGAGTCCAGAAGGGGCCACAGTAAGACTTCTTCACAACTTTAGCTTTAGCACTTTGTAGTCTTTAATTGCATAACTGTGTGCTTAAATTGAGGTGGTGCTGCTGCATTTCATCCTGCTGGCTGAACAGTGGTCAGGAAATAATCTTTTTGCCATATTTGTGGCTGGTTTGTGGGTTTAGGTTTTTTTTTTGTCTTGTTTCTGTGAGGGGTTTTTTATATTTTTTTTCTTTAAGAATTTCCAAGATTAGTTCTTAAGAGGATGTTCTGTGTGGATTCTTATACTGTTTACAGAGAAATAATTTTAAAGTGAATAGTTACTGTGGCTAAGTTTTGCATACCTGAAACAGAAACAAGCACCTGAGGATTTGTTTAGGATAGATGTGCTTGGTTCAGATACTGGTTTTGTATCTGTCAAGAAGACGGAATAAATAAGGACCTTTGGTGTGGTCTTAAGTTTCTCTTCTGTGTTACACTGTCCAAGTCAGATTTTCCCCACTGTGATATCCATGGCTGGCAAAGCAAATGCATCAACTGCTAGTGCTAAGATGTAGAGTTGGTTGGGTGTTAAAAATTCTGCTGTACTTAAAGGGTTGCTGCCCTTGGCTATCAGGGCAGCAACTCTTTATTTTCACCAGCTCTGTCTGTCATTTTATGTCAAAAGTCAGAAGATAAGACTTCCTGTGTGTTTAATGCTTAGATTGTTTAGGTGCAAGATTAGCTTTTGTTCAGTGGCAGGCAGCCAAAGAAAGAAAAATTCATCACTGCTGAACCAGCTGACAGACTATATAAACTACTACAGTATGTGGGTTTCTCTTCAATTTGGGTGGGTTATTGTGATCTCTGTGACCTACCTGAAGGCAGACCTGTCATCCAGTACTTTGCCTCTTGTAGAAGAGTATACAAACTCACAAACTGCATTATGGTAACCAGTTGTAAATGTCTGGTTTAGCCTGGACTGTTTTGTGGAATAATTTTTAATGCTTTACGGCAAAGGACAGAATCTTCTACTGATATCTCATTAGAACATCAGTCTTCAGGAGTGGGTTAAATAGAAGGGAATTAAGGAGCTTAGTTAGCTCTCTACAGCTCCTGAGTAGGATGGCTGTGCTGTTGAAAGGGATTTAAAGATAAATTAATTTTTTTCTTTTTTTTTTCCTTGCATTTTAATTATTTGAATGAAAAACTTCATAAATCCTTAAGGTTTTGGTGGTGTGCACTGAGTGTTTCAAGAGCATTTGCAGTTGGCACTGCCGCATAGCACATGCAAAACCTGTTTTTATTTAAAAGAGAAAATGGTTAAGGTTGATTGGGAAATAATATTTTTCACTCAAAAAATTGTACTTAGTCTACAAATATTTGGTTTCTAAATTAGTGGAGTTCTATCACCAGTGCAGCAATTTCAACCACAGCTAGAGTTGCCAGTTTGAACACAGAGGAAAGACTAGACCTCAGCTTTCAAACCACATTCATGCTCGAGGCCAGCATTATTGTAAAGGAGTTATCTGACAGATGCAGGGCACTGTGTGAAATATGTCTCCATGTGGCTTTTAGATAACCATATTGTCAGATAACATCTATTATGTCAACTCCTGATACAACTTAATCCGAAAGTATGTCACAGGGTAAACACTGTACATATGTTAAATACTACCTGATCAAACGCATTCCTACCAGCTACGTTGTTAAACTTCTCTTGCATTGCTGGAACTTATGTTGCCAAATGTCAGTTGATATACTTTATGGATTGGTTCAAGTGGGCCAAAGAAAAAAAAAAGGTGCTGGTATTTTTGGGAGCAGGGAGAAGAGTAAGAGTGAAAATGCTTTGTGAATGTACAATACCCTTTTGTCGCAACAGGTTCTGGGGAAGAAGCTGAAGCTTAACGCTTTTCCTCCTTCTGCTAGTTGTTATACCAAATCAAGCTGAGCATTTGAATTGCCTTTCCTTGCACCTTACTCCAGCATTTAAGTGTTTGTGGCAAAGTGGTAAAATTGCATTTTGTCTCCTGTGCAAAATGGAAGATAGGATCTTCTAGGTTTAATAGTAGGTCACCAATGGCATACAGTAAAAGCCTTTAAAAACAATTCTACATTAACTGGTGCTTATCAGAAGACTGCACAGTACTATTATTTTTAAAATTACAACAGTTTTGAGTAGAACTAATGAGATTATCTTTCCACTTGAGGTAAGATTTAGGGATATCTAATGGCAATTATGTCAAACACTACTATTTTTGTCTTTTGCATTGCACTTCTTAGTTGGACTCTGAATGTAGCTATTTCAACAGTACTAGTTACTCATTATTTCCTTTTGGAAAGGGGGAAAACCAGCAACTGACATGGAGGATCCTGATTTTTTCAGCATGTATTGTCAAAACAGCCAGTTTAACAGATCAGTCCTTATTACTGGCAGGCCATGGCTCTTGAAGTACTTGCAAGTTGGTCCTGTGTTCAACCTGAACTTGAAACCTGTGCTTTTGCATGTATCAAAATTCCATCTTAAGTACTTTGTGGAGGTAATCTTGTGTGACATCTCTGGGCAGCGCTTTCCAGTGACCATTGCCTGCCTTTTGTTGTTCTACTGTGCACCTCTGAGAAGAATCTGGCTTAGTCTTCTCCATAATCACTTATTTCAGCAATCAGATCTCCGCTTCTTGATATTAAATCTAACTTCTTCCTGATATGTTATGTGCTCTGATTACCTGATCGTCTTACTGGTGACAGTTAGAGACTTACTCCAGTTTGGCAGCATCTTCCTTCTTGCCAAAGAGGGGGAACAGAAAGGGGAAGAATTAATTTTAATCAGCCAGCTGGTTACAATCATACTGTTGCATCCTAGTATGAGATGTAAGCTTCATCAACAGAAGGGCATGGGGCTAATGCATATTCAACTTGTCCTCCAGGACACCCACGCGCTCTTTTGCAAAACTGCTTCCTAGTGTGTTTCCACCCTGGCTGTGCTGGTGTGGGGAGGAGGTTGTCACAGGTGCAGGACAAAACCCAATCTTTGCTTTGAACATGGTTTCCACTGTCTTTATTTGATGGCTCCTAGTTCTTGAAAAAGACAAGTCATTGCCGCCTAGCTGCTTTTTTGATGCACTCAAAATTTTCTATCTCTGTTGTAACCCATCTGCATTGACTTCTTTTCAGGTTGGGCAGTCTCTGCCTACACAGTTGTGTAGCTTGCTTTGATAATCTTTCTTGCTTTTCCCTCAACCTTTTTCATTTTTAACTTAGCCTGTTGAAATGAAGGGACTAGAGCTACATGCGGTTCCCAGGATGCAGGTGAACCAGAGATCTGTATTATCACAAAATCCTGTTTTCTGGATGTTCTTTTTTCTCATGCGTGTGTTGTTTTTTTTTTTCCCCTTTAGTAAATTTCCCAATATCTGATTTCTCTTTTGGCTGCCATGAAATACTGAACTGCTGGAGTCACCTTTCACATTTGAGTTCGTGCTCATGAATGATGATAAGCTCAGGAGCTATCATTTTACTTTGAGGCTAGGAGTACTCCCAGTGTGTGTAAATTTTGTTTATATATAATTCTTTTCCTTGCCTACTTAGACTTTTAAGGTCTTTTTGTAGTTCTTTAGCCATTGTTTTTGCTTTGAATGAATTCTTCTATGGAGCAAGCTTTCTTACTCACTACTTGCTATCTTTTCCAGGCTGCACTGCTGAACATATTCATAAACCAGATTGCAGTAAAGGCCTCTATGAAACTCCACCAGTGACCTGTTTACGGCATAGTGTTGGAGATGATTGAAGAGTAGATTAGAGCTTGCTAAAATTGAATTTACTCTTAACTGAACTCTAGTTTAAATCTGACTAAGTTTAAAAATCAGTTATTTCCTGAGGTTGTCCTTTTTAAATAAGAAGGCTTAGTGATGCACTTCTTCTGGTACTTAAAAAAAACAGCCTGCCCTGTTGCTCTGTTAAGATTCATATAAACAAATGGAAACAATGTTGAGTTCTCATGCTGGAAACCATAATCACAGTATGTTTAAGTGAAAATGCAACAGAAAAAGGTTTAGAGCATTATTTCATAGGGTGGTAGTGTTTTAAGTTTGTCAGTGTTGAGTATTATTTTAGTAAGCCTAGTTGTTATATACGGTCTAGTGTGGCAAAAACAGTTCAGGAAACTAATGAGTTTGCTAAGTTTCCCTGACCTTTTTATAATGATAAAAGTATTCTGTGGCTAAAGATAAATTGCACAGTGTTTAAGAAGAGTCTAATCTCTAATTGTGGATCAGCGGAGTTGCTCTCACCTTTAGGTTCTTCAGATATATGAACAAATTAGCACAGACGATTAAATTACAGATTAAAGTTCTTTGAGAGGTGTTGTGTAACCTTTGTGGGAGGGCTGGTTATCTGGAAATATTTTGTACTTATGTGATCTGAAGAGCTAACTAGCCTTTTTGGCTATGTGATAACAAAACAGAAAACTGACGTTAATTTGTGTTTTGGTGTAGGGTGGGGGTTTTTGTTGTTGTTCTGATTTATTCCCCCCCCCCCCCCCCCTCACCTAGCAACATAGATGTTCTTTTTTTCAATTCAGTCTTTCTTTACTCTTCTTGAAGCTTTTTTGATGTTTGTGTAAACAGTCGGTCAAAGCAACTTACTTGTAAGGTGACCAGTCAGTGTATTGACAAGAACAGACACAATAGAAAACTGCATTAGGAGGCAAGCCATTGGGATTTGCAGTAAATATATTACAGAACACAAGTGAATTGCCGATACTGCTTGTTTAGCAGTTTGCAAGGGCAATGGTAGTATGGATTTTTGAATTAGAAGGGAAGGACTGTTCTTTCTCTGTGCTGGAACATCTAGTTGATGGCTGAGGATAAAATTGATTTAGAGAACAAAATGCTGTCGCCTCTATTTGTGTCATTTTAAAGGCTTCTGTGGATTAGCAAGCAAAACCAAAAAGATAGCTTTCAGTTTTGGAGAAGAGGAGCAAGAATGGGTATGGTTGTTCAGCTGCATCTCTATTAGGTATTAAGTCTATAAGGAAACCTGCTTTTGTTAGGTCAGGAAAAGGAAAGGATATGTGAAACTGGATGGGTTTTATGATTTGTGGAAACCTGCCTATTTGTGAAATTGGTTGTAAGTGTTCTAAACCCCCTGAATTGCTGTGCTCTCTGCTTCATGCCATGATGACCTCAGCTTTTTAAAATGTAGAAGTTTGAATTAGATCCCTGGGGGGAGGGAATGAAAACCCCGAAATTTCTTGGGAGAAAATAACTAATAGATCATTCTTCTGCGGTATTTCCACAACAGTTTCCATTTCCATTTACAAAAACCAAAGGTTTGTGTTGTGGTTTTTTTGTTGTTGTTTTTTTCTTTTTTTTTTTTTTTAAAAAAAAAAGCTGAAATGTTTATTGCTGTTCTTCATGTGTGAGTTTGGGTGTAAAGTCATTCTGAATTTCTGGGGTTTTGTAACTGGTTATAAGGTTTCCAGCTGTTACTTTGCAGACTGCTAGCTGTCTGTGGCCTCAAATGATCGACATAAATTGAGAGTTAAGCGAACACCAAATCTTTAATTAACAAGACCTATGGGAAGCTCTTAGGTTGTTTTATCTTTTTTTTTAACTGAAATATGAACTGTAGAATCACAGCACTATAAAGGACCTCATGTCTCGTTGTGTCCTAGCAGGATCAGCTATACCAGTGTCATTGCTGATAGGGTGCTTGTACTACCTGTTAGCAACGACTTAATGGCAGCGGTGACTTGCAAGCTCTCTAGGTAGCAGAGTGCTTTTATGACCTCGCTGTTTAAATGCTTGTCTAGTTACTACTTCAGTTTCTTCTATTGCAGCTTCACCTCTTTACTATGCATTTTCTTCCCCTGCCTTCCAGAACCATTTTGTATACCTCTGCAGTCTAATGTTCATTCTGTGAATGTTGTTGCCCAGCTGAAGTACACTGCCCGAAATAAGTGGAGTACTCCAGGGGAGGAAATGCCATGCTGAGTAGCATAGAAGGTTTACTTAGCGTACAGCTTACTGTGGTGACAGCCTTTTTTGCAACAGGATGCTATTGACTTACGTTCAACTTCTGATCCGCTGTGACCAAGAGATTCTTTCCTGGCCCATTATTTCTTTTTCCTTTATGTTGCTGTCTAGGCATGCTATTGCCCTTTATCCCTATTTATCCCTATCCTTCTTTTCCTTTGTAGTCTATTTTTCTATTCACTGCAAAGTGAGTTCTGAAACTATTCTACAGGATATTCTGTCTTTCTCAGTTTGAGGTTCTCTGCAAATTAAGGATTAGGGCAAATGAAGAGATCTTTATGCTTGTTAGTGGGAAATACTGAAAAGTACTGGACCTATCATGCACGCAAAACTTCTAATTTGCAAAAGAGAAGGATGTATTCATACATGGTTTAATCGTAAAAGTTTTGTACTTGTTCCCATGAAAGTTTTAGCTGTGCTGTCTGTGTTGCTCCTAATAGTGCTATGACTGTCAAGTTCCTAGCGAAGATGTTATCATCTGCCTTTTAGCCATAATTACTCTATCTTTTTGGTCATTGAATAATTCTGATGTTGTTTACTTCTGATAAATACTTCTGACTTGTGATTTATATCCCTTTTTGACCTAGATGTTTATGGATAAGAGGCTTTTTAATCCCCCAAATTTAAGGAATAGTGATCAAGCTGGAGTGACTTTGCTCCTTCATTTGCTGTTTTGTCTGTTGACACTGTCCTTTCATAGCTTCCTATCCACTTGATATTTGCAGGATCTGCAAGGTGTCCACTAACTGGTTCAGCATTCGCTTGTCCTTGCTTATTCAGCCCTAGTCAATTTGAAGATGTTTTACTTGGGAACAGTCTGATCTGTTCCTTTCCCATTTAAACTCCAGTGTTGAACTTATATTAATTATGTGGTTGCTAATGATTCTTGTATAGTTAAGACAGATGCAAAAAACTATAGACCTTCTGACCTTATTGGTGTCCCTTGACCTTTCTTTCCTTTTCTAATTGAGGGGATTGAGCCATATTTTTTTGTCCTCGTCTGAGTATCGCAACCTGTAAAGCAGTAGCTTTACTTTAGCTGTTGCTTACTAGTGGCACATAGTTGCAAGAATGTGCTTGTTTTTGTATGTTCATACCGCCTCACCTGACCTAACTTCCACTTCCTATATGCTTCCCTGTTTCTATGAGGTTAGTTAAGAGTATGGGATTTAGTATCTTAGCACAATTCCCTCTCTCCTCTTTTCCCTCTGTCCCTTCCTTTTCCATTCTCAGATGTATTACCTGTCATTCATGTCTTTAATATTATTTCATAAAGAAAATGTCAGCTCTCCATAATGCCATTTTGTCTCCCTCCTCAGGAACAGGTCCTGTAAAGCTGATCTTCCCAGTTGGCATTTGCTTTCCTGAAGTCTTACTGGCTTTTTCATTCTTCCTTCCTGTCCCAATGATTATAAAATCTGCAGTGACTGTCAGTCTCAATCAAATTAGTTTCTTTTTGGACAGTAAGCAACCAAATATATATATAAAAAAATTAATAAAATGGGGAAGAAACTTACTGACGTGTTCCTAAAGTTTTGCTGAAAGATTTCCAAACCTTTTTCCCATGTAGTGAAAATCTCCATTATTTTCACCTTCCTTGCGAATCCTGTGTGGTGGGTCATTATGCTATTGCTAACAAGAGTTTTGAGTCCTATTAACTTGTTATTCAGTAGTGAGTCACCTGATGGCACCTGAAGCAATGATATAAACACCTTTTTAAGGTCTTAAATTGTTTCTCTGACTTGACAAATTTTTGAAACTGAGCTGTGAATACACGAAGTATTGTGAAATGGTAAAATTACGTTGAAGATAGAAAAGTGCATGTGACTTGGTAAGTTTAATTTGGTGGTTATTTCTAAAGTTCTGGTGCCTGTATTATGTTGAATTTTTTGCTTGTGTTTCAGGCCCTTGTCTTAATGTGTATTCTTTTTTGTCAGATGGCATGCTTATTGTTCTAGTTAAATCCAGATGCTACTACCATTATATTCTTACTTGGGTGTTGATAAGGACTGAATCCTGACTGGGAGTTCTGTTATTGACCTGCATACTGTAAACTTATATGTTGAGGAATTTTATGCTGCAATTTTTAGAAACTGTGTCGTTCTAGGCATTTCTCCAGCTATGCAAGAGCTCTAACTTCCTATTGACAACGCAATAAAGTGGCTCGGTGTGGCAAGTGCTGCAAGGATGTATGCAGAAATTTGGATGTGGCTCGTGGGAGTGGGAGCAAAATAGGAAGTAGTTTTAAAATAATGTCCTAAACTAAATGAAAAGCCAACAGGGTTCTTTTCTGATAGGGATGTAGCAGTTCCAGATACTCTGGGTTTTTTTTATGCTACCTTTCTTTTTCCATTCTTTTTGTCTCCTCCTTGTCCATGTATAGTGTAATATTGCTCAGTTGTCCAGAGTTGATTAGCTCTTAATGTTCTTGAGAGTAATAATGCAAAACATGCTGGACAATTTTGGAGACCATGCTTCTTCTAGAGCACCATAAGAGCATGTGAAAGTGCAGTCCTGTGGGAAGAGGGAAGGTCATCTGAGAGCTTATTGTTTCCCCCAAAAACCTCGTTCCCATCTTTGTTCTGGTAGTTTGGGCTCCTCTGCTACCTGATGGATGCCCCCAGTGAGCCTGTTCAACTCACTGATGTGGTGGTCTACTAAGCTGGCCCTTTTCCTCCTCCTATAGTAATGTTTTCTGCTTGACTAGTTAGATGAAAGTCCAAATGTCTCCAGCATGGTTTGAAGAAAGTGTGTCTCTGGAAGCAAAGGTGGCAAGGCCTCTTCTGGATTGGAGTCAGCCTCTGACTTGCTCAGCATCTCATGGAATCTAAACAAAAGTGGGAACTGTGTGTGCTGGAAAAAACTTGGAAGTAAAATAAAGCTGTGTGCTTACTTCAGAGGTTTAAATGCTTCCATATGTATTGGAGGTTGTCTTAGGCATGGAGACTAAGCTGTGGAACTAAAATTTGGATAAGCACACCTTTTGTAGTTGCGAGTGCTTGAACAAGATGGGCTAAAGTTGGATTAAAGGAGAAATGTGATAACTGTCCTGTTTAGCCAAGTTTAAGAATAGTCTTGACATAGTGAAGATGTGTGAAAGGAGCACTTTAACATCCTGACAACAGCTGCTTTGTTGCCAGTTGGCTTGGGTTCAGCAGGATTTACAGCTGCAAATGGGGTGGGCAGTTGTGTACAGTGATTCATTGACAGCTACACAGCAGCCTCTCTCTATTATTATAGAAAGCATTAAAATTAGACATCTGAAATATATCCAGTCACTTCATTTTACAGTTGAACTAAGTCCAAACCTGTAGTAGATGTTTGGCAAGTGTAGCCATTGGCTTGTGCAACATATGTAGCTTATGTTTGAATTAACATGACCTTTCTGTAATTTAAACTGACATCTAAGAGGATTCAGATAAATGTAGTTTTGGTACTGAATTAAAAAAAAATACTAATTTCACTTTGGAAACTATCTAGCATTCTGTGGCTTTGTAATTTTGAGGTTTTATTCTGTTAATATTTCTGTTATTTCTTCCTCTCCCCACTCCCACTTGCAATATGGTGGTGTTTTGGTTTCTTCATAGCTAAAGATTTTTCATGCCAGTCTTCTGGAGTTTTGATACCATCATCTTGTGGGTGGCTGACCTCGCAATTAAAATGAATAGTACAAATGTGGGGCAGAGGAAAAGCTGTATTTGTTAGTGATTCATCATGTTAAACTGACAGTTTATGCCCAAAATACAGAGATTGTTCCTGTCGCTGAAATGAATCTACCCATTGCTGCTTGTCAGATTGAATTTCAAGTATCTGTTGAGAATAAATCTTCCCACCCCCTCCTATTGGTGAGAATATTAGTAATGACAGTGTTTATAATTTAAAGTAGAGCTTGAAGGCCAACTTCCACAGTTTGTCGCAGGGTGGTTAATACAGCGGTAAAGGGGAGATGAATGTGGCTACTTGTGCGAGTCTATTACTCAGGAGGCCTGTAAATTTGATTGGCTGCTGCGGTTCTAGCAGAATCATTTGATTTGAGAGCAATAGAAAGATAAGATATCCAATTACCCAAATGATTTGCAGGGTTAGCCAATGTTGTCATGGAGATGCAAGTTGGAACAAATTAAATTTTAAGCAATAAAATAATCTTAAAGCACGTCTGGGAACAAGAAAATCTGGCAGTGGCACTTACCTGAATTGAATCTTTGCTTGACACGCTGTTGTTTGACATTGATATACTATGGGGGCCTAAACTTTTAAATGGCATGTTGCCTTTATTTTTTTCCCCCTTTTGCAGCCATTGCCAAAACAGATTGTAGTGTATTAGTTTTAAATAAAAGGGCATTAATAATATATGCGTATCTCAGTGCTCAATGTGGATTCAATAACTCATGAACAGCAAAGTTCATAGAATGCTAGCCTTAATCATTTGAGGCTTTCGAATATTTAAGTTTTGAGATTTAATTATACCTCTGACATCCCCTCACCCCCACCGAGTTCTTAGCAAAATTTTTTGGAAGTACGTGAGTCTTTCTGTAGCAAAGTTCTAACAAAGCATACAAGCAGCTAAGCACAGTGAAATGTTTCTTTTTTGTAATTGCTCTGTGTATATGTGTGCTTTTTATTGTCTTTGAAGATCTCAGTCGTAAAAAGAATAAAGGCTACATCGCTGAGGTATACTGCTTGTTTCAATGATTCTGCTGGAAGAATGAGAATACTAAATGGGTGCTAAGATTCAGCTCAAGCCTATAATATGCACACGCAGTTTCTTACGCAAGGACTTCTGAAATGTAGTATTTGATTTCTGGCTTGCAACCAGGATTAAAAAAAATGGTCAAGCATGTCCCATAAAAAGGGCTTTTATCCACACGTCTGTTAGACAGATGGAGATGAAAATTGGTCTGAGGTCAAGCCATTTGCAGCATTCTCATAGCCTTCGATTTTCTTCTCATCCCTACCATGGATAATCTCAAATGATTCAGTAACAACCAAAAGTGCAACACTGACCTTTACTCCCTAGTGGATTACTGTGTTACATGCTGTAAATGGTAGGAAGTCCATTTTGTTCTTCCAGAAGGAGTTCGGTGTTGTACTTGGCTTTCAACGTGTTGGAAGTTTAGGTGGAGTCAGAGTACTTAAGAATTACCTTCTAAAGCTTTTGTGAATGTGATTTGACAGTATATTATTTTCTGTGCATTAAAGGCTGATTATTTGATTCTTTTGCTTTAAAGGAAAGGATTAGGACATGGGTTTTTTTTGGTATCACCAAAACTTTGGGTTTTCTTCCTTTGCTTTTAATCGTGTTGTTCCTAAGCTATATTCTTCCCAATCTAACGACAAATGTGATTCTCAAAATTGGGTTGAAGTAACTAAAGTAAGTAAAAATATATTAAATGAGAAGACATAAGCCTGTCCTTAAGAAGTGGTGATAGAGTGCTTTCAAATACTGATCTAACTTTGTGATATAGGAAGTGCAGTTTGCTAGAAAGAGTAACAAGCTTCTGCCATACAATGGGCATTTTTAGCTAAGCATTGTTTTGTGAAGGTAGGTCTGCACAGCTTTGAGGATTCTTAGCACTAATAAAAGAGCAGTTGTCACAGTACAACTGATTGTTAAAAATCACATGTTGTAAGACTTAATTTTGTCACCATGGATGCTATAGCTGAAGTCGCTACTGGGACATGTATTGTTGACACTGATTGGAGCAAACCCAAAATTATTATTGTTGTAACCTCTGAAGCTGAAAGGTGATTAACTAATTCCCCTCAGAGGAAGGTTGCATTCTTTTCTTAGAAGTGAGTGGTGGCTCTCATAGGCTAGGGCCTTCCAGCATTACCAATAAAATACTCATGGATGTTAGGTGTGGTGAGAAAAAAGAGTTTGGGTACTTGTATTATACTTCCTTCTTTTCATTCCAGTGCAAAAATCTGTAGTTGTTTAAGAAATCATGTTGATTTAAATATGATATCTTACATGATGTTTTGGAATGTACGGGCTGTCAAAATGCAAAATGATCTGAAATAGACTCTTGTAAAGGAAAACACTTCAATAGTTTTTTTTTAACATTGCAGAAGGAAAAAAGTTACAATTGTATGTACAAGCTCTCTCTTAATTGCTTAGTAAAATGACTGATTTAAATTAATATATATAGTAACTATTCTGGCTGCTTTGTTCATTGTCATTATATTGAGAATTCACTTTAGCAAGAGACAAACTTAAGTACAAACACTTGAGTTTGGCAATGGTTAGGTCAAAACATTTAAGTCCTTAATTAGATGGAACAGAGGCAAAAAACTTACTTGAGTGAAGAAAAAAATCTGTCAGCTCAACTTAATTTTACGAAATGCAGCTGAATTCCTTCATGTTAATTTTTAATGATACTTCAGAAAGGAGGGTAGCACTTCAGTCAGGGGTCTGACAAGCTTGTCATTTGCAAATAAATCAAAAGACAATCATTACAACAGCAAGAACCAGTGAATGGTGTAGTTTTGTCAGTCTTTGATGGGCCCCACACTCAAGTCCTCTATTAAAAATGAATGTATTCAAGAGGCTCTGCATTAAGAACACAAACAATTAAGGGCACTTCAGATGCTTTGCTAAGAGCTGCCATAGAGCTATGAGGGCTTTCATGAGAGATGCAGGCTTCTACAGTCTGCTTTACCAAGGAGCCAATGAACATGGGCAATTAGTCATGTTTGTCTACGCTCTAGCAGCTTTCTGCAAAATTTTCTTTGTTTACTCATTCTTCTGACTGCCCTATATGTCTCAAGATCAGCAGTTAGATAATAGCTATGTTATGTTGGAAGGCCTCCAGAAGTAACTGATAAGTACCTTTCTTTTAAGACTTTCAAATGCATGAGCCCTAAATCTGGAATATATAGCTTACTCTAATGCCAATTACCAATTACTGATGTCTAGTCTTGATTAGCAAAGTTTTCCTAGACTCCTTCAAAAAAGGTTTTTGCTTTCAGTAAGGAATATATATACACACACACATGCATGTATACTCACCTTGAAAGGTGAACGCACATTGCCTTTTGAACAGCTAGATTTATATTTAAATTAATGAAGTTACTTTTTCTCAGTTCTAAGAACAACTGCTTGCAACTGCTGATAAGCAAGATTAGGTGATTTGTGCATTAAAGCCTAACTTTCACAAAATCATTAGAGAAAAAAATAATTTTAAACTTATTTGAATACGAATAGTTTTTACTAAACATTTGAGGGCAGCAAACCCGAGATGCAAGAAGTATAGTGGATAAATAATTTTAAGTACTTTATTTAATTGTGTGTGGGAAATAGCACTAGTAAGCAAACTGCCTTGTAAATGTAAGCAGACTTTTGTTATGAAGTATAGAATAGCCTTTTCAGTTTTCTTTCAGTGTAAATGTGTCTTAACTGGTACTTGTAACAGCAGCAAGAAGTCTCAACAAAAACTTACCTTATTACCATAATCTTATACATGTACATTTAAGTTTACCCAGCACTGTGGATGAATATTAAGGATGCTGTTCATATATGGTCATCAATGATGCCCTGCTTTGGTAAAGACTAACTCAGAAGGATACATTTATTTTTTTTTTTTCAATTCTGATGTTAAGTCAGGTATGACAGTACTGAGACAATAATTTTAGGGTAAGATTGAGTGGGAAAGTGGGGAAGTTGATTATGCCCACTTTTTTAGAAAATAAATAAAAGAAAATTAAAATAATTGAACCATGTTGGGACTGGAAATTATAACGTAACGTTGCATTCTTTTGTCTTACTGTGTGTCATCCTGTATGCTGTGTTATTACAGTGAAGCTCAGATACTTGGGACTTGTGCAGGAAAACCCAATAATGTGGGCAACTTGCATATTTTATGGACTCTGCCGAAAATATTTTTTAATTACAGCTACAGTGAAGATACTTATCTCAGTATTGCAGAATATGGAGACTTTTGTGTAGGCTGTATAGGCCCAAGAACTTTTCAGTAGAAACCAAATGAGTTTCTTATTTTACTTTTTTTCTTTCCCGTTATCACCTGGTGTGATTCATCCTGGCTTCCATCCTGAAAACAAAGGTAATCCCATTGGTCTAGGGCAATTAAATTCTTGGACCCTAAACATCTTAGCTAAACATCAGCCAACCAGATTGCTGTGTAGCAGACTTTCTTTCCATAGCTGACATACCTTGCTTTCTGGAGAGACATACTAGATATGTGGGAAAATGCCCTTTAGTACACAATCTTATCTCACAATCATGTTGGGTTTTTTTACTTGTTATCAGACACCGAAAGCACCAACAGATTTGATTGTTATTTTCATATTTATAACTTAACAATAGTTAAGTCTTATAACTGACAATAGTTAAGCTGGTAAATTCCTTGTATTGCCTTTGCTAGTATGTATGTAGTACCAGTACCGAAGGCCACACACAGAATGATGGATATTGCATGGTTGTGGCCCAAACAAACCAGAAACAGACTGCTGTGTCACTATGTGAAATGGTAGCTGTTTCTATTGAGAATAGAGATCTGGTTTCCTTGCTGCAGGGGGAGAAAAGTTTTCTGTAAAACAACTGTCGCTTCATTGCCCTTATTCAAAGGAACCTTTTTGTCCTAGGGAAAAAACATCCCAGAGCTGCTTTGGAGACTCTTGTCTCCACAAAACTTTATAGTGGATGTGTCAAATACCAGACTTTGGTCAGGTGGAGTACTTCAGCTTAGGTCAGAGAAATGTGGTGTTTTACAAATCTCAGTGCTATCAAGTATTTTCTGTGTCTGTCAGAGGTGGGGAAAGAGGTGTTAAACCTTGCCGGTTGCATTTGGATTCCAAATCTTCTGTTTGTGTCCTAATTACTGCTTGGGTCAGCAAATTATAGTGTCTTCCTGAAAATGTCAGGATGATTGGGAGGAAGGCTTAGGAAGAGGCTCGACAGATGAGTTAGCAATGTTTTCATCTGACTTCTTTGAAAGAGTTTCTTTGCTCAAGTTTATGCCTGTCATTTCATGGAAGGCCTAGCAATTCTCAGCAGGGACCTCTTGTTTCTTTTGTCTTAAAACAAACCAAACCTCCCAAGAAATATCTGTGTGGATCAATGATAAGACAGAGACTGACCAGAGCGGTTCAGAGTGTCTTGTATGTAGACTGTGTTCACATCTGGATGCTAATTTTGGTTTTGTACTACTACGCTACAGTGACTGCAGGAGATGTTTTTAAGGAAAACTGTAGTTGTGCAAGTACCTTAAGGGTTATTTATAATGGTGGTTCTGAGTGGTGGGCAGATGTATAGGCCTGAAAAAGCTGTAAGTACAAGACTGAGTAATGAGAGAAAAAGATCCCTGTATCCCAACCAAAATCCTGAGTTCAAGTTGACAGGCCGAAAGTGCGAGATACATAAAGCTGTTGAAAAGTGACACTCAAACACTTCATCCTGCTGCTTTCAGTGAAGAATTATTCTGTTCTCTGCTGGTTCCTAGCCTTCTTCCTCTGTTACTAATGGTTTCAGTAATTTGCTGTTATTGACAGTCACATTTTCTGATCTGATGGGTTTTTTTTGTCTGCATTATTTTAATTCTCTCTCAATATGTCTGTTTTAGAAATCTGTACCTTTCGTCTCCATTCTGCATTGCTTCTGTTCTGGTATTTGTATTGTACTCCTGATGGTGTGTTTCTGTTGGCAAAACTAATTTTGGTTTTGCCAACAGGTAAAATTGATCATGGAAGAAACATTTTTCTTCCATGCCTGTCACTTTCATGTTATGCTGTGTCTGTCACTTTCATGTTATGCTGCTTGATAATTTAAGTAATAATAAATCTACTTTTTAAAAGGCTTTAACTTGGACTTAATGGATTTCAAAAATGCTTTACTTGTTAATGAGCTATGTACAAGGACCAGATTTGTGCCTAAACATGTATACAGATTAGGTGCTTTAGACATGGCAGATGTCCTAGAGTGCTAGCTAAATCTCTGCCCTGATCTGGGCTTATATATTAACTATTTATATCTGCAATATTATTAAGATGTATATTTTTGTTACTTTCTTCACAATATGAACTTAATATAATTTTGTACACTAGTTAATATGTGGCAACAAACATAAAACACAGTTTTAATCGAAATACTTTTCTTCTATAGACAGAAATCGCCAAGAGATTGAATACAATTTGTGCACAAGTCATCCCATTTTTGTCTCAGGAAGTAAGTAAAACTGTTCAGCTGTTAAAGTGCAATTATGTTGCTTTTCTGTTTGCAAATTAGCTAGTTTTAAGATGTTAATTTTATCGCAATACACAAGTGTAAGGAACATCTGTTATAGCTGAAGTGTGCAAACCCCCTGCTAATTTGGTCTAACAAATATGAGTTCAAACTAATGACAATAGCTCAGCCTCATTCATTGCCTGAGGAGAGTGGGAGTCTGAAATATTACCAATGCAAGAAAATGCTTTCATTTCTAATCATGATGATTGCTTATTTGATATTCAGTTGTCAAATGTGAATCTAGTGAAATAAGCATGCTTATCTTGTCTACCTAATTTGTATCAAATTTTAGTGTAAAAGGTGAGTAGTTAGCTCGATGCAAAACAGTGTTTAAGGTTACAAACCTGCATCTGGTCTGAATGACTGTGATTGTAGCATATTGTGGGCACATGCTTTTTGAAGCCTGTTATTTTGGATGTCTTCTCCAACTCTATAGTTTACAAAGAGTATTTGTAATTCTTGTTGAGTTCAGCGAAGCACTGCTTTTCCGTGTTAAAAATTTCAGTAGGTTTTCCTGTGTGGGCACAGAGTACATAAATGTTAAAATTGACACCAGTGTGAAGTTGACATTATCGTCCTGTCAGGTCAATTAGAAACTGATTATTCATTTACCAGAAAATTAATATTGAAGTGCATGGGGGAAGAGGTGAGGTGGCTGCCTTCAGGGCTCTTGTTTGCTTTTGGGCAGGTGAGAAATAGGGCGCTGTTACCTTTTACCTGCATAAGATGTCTTGCAATTGGTAGCCTGGTCTTCTGCAGACAAACCGGTTATTTAGGTGTTTGTGATCCTGGTTTGATCTGGTGTGGTCAATACCTTAACACAAATTCCTCCCCATATCCCTTTTTCTTTTAATAGCATCAGCAGCAAGTGGCCCAAGCTGTAGAGCGTGCCAAACAAGTGACCATGGCTGAACTGAATGCCATCATCGGGGTACGTGGCCTTCCAGGTCTACCTCCTACAGTGTGTATAACTTGCTTTCATATCTTACTGCTTTGCTATTTTAACAATAAGCTTAATGTTTTGATATCTAACACTATTTTGATGCCCAGTGCTGCTCAAGTGTTTGCCTTGTTTCACACAGATTTTAGCAGGGATAAAGTTAATAGCTTGCTTTGTCAGAACATCATTTTGTGCAGCAACGCCGCGCGTAACAACACTTTTCCTGCAAGAAATATAATGATTAGGAGAGTCACTTGTTTATTTGTAGGTATTGTATGTCAGTTGATCTAGTTACCTTTGCCTCACGCTTTTTGTGACACTTGAGTTCTTGGAGCCTGTACAATTATTCATTCTTCTTTCTTTCCCTTTCTTGTGAGTCTTTCATGAATTTTAAATTAGCAAGCTGCTGAAAAGAAGCTTCACTTGCTTTTGAAGCGGTATTAATTGTCTGACACAGTGTTCTAATAGCCTTTCACCAAGTATGTGCTTCTAAATATGCTGAAATAAGTTAATACTACTTGCTTGTGACTGGTTGTCAATCACAAGTTGTTTGCTTTGTGTTCATGAACTTTCTGAACCATACATTCCTTCCACTGCATGAGTTCATTTCCCCTGCCACTAAGTCTAGAGTATTTCTCATGTTTTCTGCCCTTCCAGACTAAGTGAAAGAAGTAGCCGAAACAAGAACCTGTCCTTTCTGATTTTATTCATATGTGAGCGCCTTGAGCGGATTCAAATTACTCATTTATCAATTTATGTTAATTGCTTGTGAGAAGATGCCCTGCTGGTCTTTATAGTTCTCTCAGACACTTTGTAATGATAATTAGACTTGCTGCTGTACGGATTAACAGTGCCATAGTCCAATGACGTCTACACACAATGGAACCAGTTAATCCATCTGTGCTTAAAATTACATCCCAACTGGAGATGGAAAGGAAAAAAAATAGCAGAGGGAGGATTAAAAGAATGAGCCTCAGCTTGAAAACTCTCCTTTCATCAGTTTCTCAATTGCAGATCTGCAGTCAGTTTGCCTGTGGTAAGCTATTGGCAGTCAATTAGGTGAAATAAACTGGGAGGGTGACCTTCATTTCCTTTTAATAGCTTTTCCTCCCTGAAATGGGGAGCTTCAGTGGATTTTCAGCTTAAATTTTATTCAAGCTGCTTTATTACACTTGACAGATTAGCTTTGCATAAACATACCCCCCCCTTCAAATCTGCGCTGTTTTTTCCCTTCGTATCAATTTTTGACTGTTACTTAGTTGATTTGCTAATCACATCTTAGAAACCCACACAATTACATCTGTATTTGTCACAATCTCCTCTATGCTTTGCTTGTGTAATGAATTACTTTATGAATACCTGATTCGATCTTTGAAATACAGCACATACATTTGTGGTATTTGATTAGCAAAGATTAGAGAACTGTACTTTCTTTCATTTATTAAAATGAATTACTTCTTTAGGATGAAAATGGAATGGAAAACCCTTTCTAATGAACTAGTTTTAAAAATATTTTATGTAGCAAATGGAAATATGTATTAAAATATATTTAAAACCATTCTTGCTGGACTTAGGATAGTGCTACTTAGTCAAACGAAATTTTGCTGTCTCAAGCATGTCATGTAGCCCTCTTTAAAGTCTGCACAATATAATCTTTTAAAAGCAATAAGATCTACAAGTACCACATGCAATTAAGAACATTGGGGGGTTGGGGCGGCCAGGGCAGGCGGGGGAAGCTCTTTCAAAGCAGGAATAGAAGCTTCCACCTTTTTAATTTTTAAATTACTTAAGATTCACCAGAAGAGCTACTTCCCTGTGTCTTCTGAAAGCCTTCTGAATGATACCGTGCAAATCCAAAACAGTGAATGAAGAAATGAACATGTTGGGCACAAAATTTATTTGACCATGTAGATGCATGCATGTACATAATGCTAAAATTAGATGTATGTCACAGTGATCTTTTACAGTTTTACATGATCAATAATTATCTTGTGCCGCACAGTAAGTTTCATGCTCTGACATACACTTGATTTTGTTTGAAAGGGGTGGTGTGTATCCTGGAAAATCTGAATAGCATAAAATTGGGTTGACAATTCAGTGGACCTTTGCTCCCCCTCACTGAGCACGCAGCATGTCAAGCCTTCTCCCCAGAGGGGAGGACACATCAGAAGCCTGTCTGTTCCTACAAGCAGCAGCTGCACTGAGAGTGAGCATGGCCCAGTTTGATAGCAGCTGCCAGTATTGTTCAGGGACCCAACTTAGTGTAAAGAACAATGGAAGGGCCATGCTGTTAAAGTGCAGTGTCTTTCAAGATAAGAAAAGAAATAGCAGTTTAACAGTTTAGACATCTATTATAAGCATGAAAGATCATGAAACTTCTTTTGAGAATGCAAATAGGCTGGGGCAATCTGTAACAGTAGAAGATGCAATCAAGTAACCTCTAGTGTCATACTACTGAGGATACTAATGTACAATAAATTTTGAATATAGGAGGAGGGTTTGGTTTTGGTTTTGGTTTTTTTTCCTAGCTGATGTTCACTTGCCTAGTTTCTCTTGATTACATAAAAATATTCATTTTTGTTGTGGTTTGACTTTTTTTGCTGTCCTTCCTTTCTCTCTTTACGGGGCATTGTTTCCTGACACTAGATGATTCAAGAGTTTCTGCTGGGCCATGTGTGAATTGTGGAAGGGAACAAAGCCTTTAATGAGTGGGAAGAACTTTTTGAAATAAAGATAGTTCAAAATCTTCTTGTATTTTATACTTTTTTATTTCCAGTTGAAAATCTGGAAGCCTATTAGAGGACAGACTGTGAGGATAGGAACTTGTAGTTCCACAGGACTGAGATTTTTCAGAGGATTTACCTACGGAGTCAAAAGTCAGGCTTTGGGATTGGTATATTAAGCTTGTACAGAAGAGAATGAATGAATTGATACTTTTTTTTTTTAAAAAGTAATGTAGTTGGACTCGGTGAGCTTATAAGCAGTGCTAATCTTCAGTGTTGATTAAAAATCTTGCTTCAGGAATGAATTTGATTACTAACAGTCATACTCTGTCTTTATACTTTTCCTGCACGTCCCTGAGGCTTTAACTTCCAGCCATGGGGTAGCAGTGTGGCTAAACAACTTCCTTGCCAATTTTTTTAAATGGCACAATTTCATATTTGTTATATTAAGGTTGAATGAAGTAGCAATTTTGCTAGATAAATCACAAACAAACCAGAACCCTTTGAGTTACAAGATAAGTGCACCCATTCACTCCTTGGCACTGCTGCAGCTGCAGGCAGTGTCCACGTTTGGGGTTAAGGAAGCATCCAGATTGTGGTATGAAAGAATTAGGTAGATTATCATGGTTTAACTTGAAGGGTTTTGTTTGGGTTTTGAGAGATGGTCTGACTGGAAAGTCAAAGGTACTCAAAGTTCATGCTAGGAAGTATAAGGGACAGTTAAATTGATCTACCTAGCTGTAACCAGTGCAAAAATCATTAGATTTACTTTCAAATTAATAAACTAGGTAATTTTATGCGTAGAATATGCAAATATATGAGTGGAGAATATAAGCAGCAAACTGGAATCTTCTTTAGCATTGCATTTTAGATGCATGATTTCAATGCCAGGTATATCTTATTTTGTCTTTTGAGGTGAGTTGCTAATGGTTCTGTGAAATATGTATCTTTTGGATTGACAGTGCTTTTGAGACAGATTGAGTTGTAGGCCTCTGAGAGGCCTCTCCACTGTTGCATGAGGTGATTGGCTAAAGGATTAGCAAAATGTGGGATTATTTTTTTTTCTCCCTTGGCTGTGGTTACTAGCTATCTCTGGGATTGTAGTGTGTGAAGTTTAAGAGGATGAGGTTAACCTCTTGAGGGTTTATTCTTATGAGTATGTAGTTAATCCTTAAAAAGCCTATAAATAACTAGGCTGTATGTTTCATTATGAAATAGAAATACAGACTAGAGCAGAAATGAATGCAGAACTTAGTGCAAGGGAAGAGCTAAGCAGCTGTAGCATTACTTTTTATCCTCCTGAGCCATGATCTGCATTATGTGCTGAGGGAGGGAAAATTGTCTAGTTCTTTTAAATTAAATAAAATGAGATCTAGTGAGCACAAGATGCTACGTCCTCACTTTTAACATAAACTAGCTAGCCACAAGTCTAAATTACAGAACTTTGGCAATAAGAACTCTATTATGTGGCAACATCCTGGCTTATTCTCTATATTTTTCTTCAAAAAATACATAGATACCTTAATTACTTGCTAGGATTCTGATTCTGTCATGTTAGGTGCTTTTTGAATAGAAAAGCTCCAGACTTGTAAACTAGGTTTAAAATAGGTAGCAAAGGAAGTAGGTATTTGTCAGCATGACGATTGGTATTTTCAAAATACCAGTCCTCAAACAATGCTCAGATTGTTATTGCTAGTGGTACCAAGTTTTGAGGAAAAATAAGAAAGCATTATGATATGTATTGGTAGTTTGTCCTACTAAAAACAGAAAACCTCAGAGAAGGTGTGTAAAATGTGAATAAATAGATAGTGTTAACCAAACTTGTCTTTTACTTGACATGTGCACTTGGTCTGATGGGGAAATGAAGAACCTTGGAGCAGCAATATGGAGGAGGGTAGTGTCTAAACAAGACCATGATTTCCTGGAGAACAAGATATTTTCAGTCATTCTGAAGAGACAAAAATTGCATCCAAAAGTCAAATGTAATTGAGTTGCAGGCCCTTATCTTGCAAGGTTTCATGTGTGGGTAGATAGAAAAATCTGCATCTTGGATCTTGTCCAAAATGAAAACCAAAAGATCTTAAGTGGTGCTCTCATCTAGGTCTAACATCTAAGCTACAAGTCAAAGGTGAAACAAAGTATATGGTTCCACATTTGTGATGCTAAACATGTTTCAAGAAAGGAGTGAAAGGAAGATGTTTGGAAAAAAATGTGGTTAGCTAGAGCTAAAAGCTGAAGATATGCAGCTGCAACTGCGAGTGCAGAAAGAAGGTAGCTTCTGATGAGATGAGAATGTGAGGTATCAACAGTGAGCTGGTACCACTTGCTTCATTACTGTCTACTGATGTTGAAGGTATGGGATGTACATGTTGAATGGTGTAGGGTTGTAAGTTGGTCTGTCTTGCAGCAGGAGAGAGGTGCAGGGGGGACTGGTAAGATTAGAAGAAACTGTGCATGTGGCAATAGTAAACAGAAGAACTGAAAAATCTATGAACGATGTGGTTTCAGGAATGGTTAGGTAATAGAAGCAGAGCAGATTGATATGCTAGAAAAAACGATTCCTTCTTTTTGTGAACTTGGCTCCAAATGGTTCTGTTAAACAGATTGGAAGGAATAGCTTCAGTGGAATGGAAAGGGCTAAAGTTGGGCCAAGTGCTGGAATAGTACAGTTCAAGGCAAGGATTTACAGAAAGTGTGGTCAGTGAGGTTTGTTAAAGAGGATATGGAAGAGCTACTGCAAAGACAAAATAGGGGTTAGAAGATGGGCCTGCTTTTGGAGGTGACTGAGGCAGAGGAGTGTCTATGTATATATATGTATTCATATATATATGTATGTAAGTTGTTGTCACAGAAGGGTAGGTTATTTAATCCCAGAGGAAAGAATTACTTCCTTTAGAGAGTGATTCAAAGCACCTGTCTTGATTAAAGCATATGCAGGCAGAATAGCTTTTCATGTTTGAAGATAGTTT
Organism: Leptosomus discolor; assembly: GCF_034619465.1. Lineage (NCBI taxonomy): Eukaryota > Metazoa > Chordata > Aves > Leptosomiformes > Leptosomidae > Leptosomus > Leptosomus discolor. The sequence continues at coordinate 38,433,060 of NC_141419.1, read as the reverse complement.
TTGTGAATATTATCCACTTTTCCCCTAAGTTACAAGGAAGTAAAAGACGTCAAACTGAAGAGATGAGCATGCCTTATTCTCTCTTACAAATGTCTGCTTTGCATTCGTACTTGATGTGAGACAAGTGGGGGAATTGGAGTAGGTGAAAAGTCAATAAACTGAGATAAAAGTGTGATATGACCTTCAGTGCTTCTCTTGAAAGAAGTCTGACATATGGTAGGTTTGGAGGAGGAAGAATGAATTGGTTAGCCCAGACAAAAGAGAAACTCAGCTATGACTACACATGAAGTGAAATCAAATGTGAAGAAGTCAGTTGAGTAAGGATGAAACAAAACATGGTCATGGACTTGTCCTGCAACATGAGTAGGAATAGAGGATGGTCTTGGGAGTTTACACGTTGAATGATGTAGGGCTGGAAGCTGAACTGCTCTGAAAGGAGCTGAGGTCTATTTTTGAGAAGCAAACACTGATACACTGAGGTGAACTGTCAGCATGCTGATGGGAGGTGTGTGGACTGCACAGACTATTAAAATATACTTGTACCTAGGTGACTGTGACAAAGATGGAAGTAGGAAAGTGCAGAGAGATAGATACAGAGGAAGATGCAGGGGGTCGCAAGTACAGTAACTATTAAACACTGGAAATGTGCAATAAAACAGCAAGCCACTGTTTTTCATGGGGGAAGAGCGAGGCAAACTGTTGAGAATAGGAGGCTATGAGGGAGGACTGGAAGAGAAGGAAGAGAAGCTTGGTTTCCTGTTCTTGCACAGAGCAAGGCTAGCATATGCATTTAAGGTAACTTTAGGAAATACTGAAGGCAAGGCAAAGATGTAATTTTTACAGCAGTTTGCTGTAACTCTTCAATATGCTGAGGAGCTTGTATCAACTGCAGGATTCCTGGTATATGGTAACTGCATTATTTTTTCTTTTTTTCAGCGTACTGCTGAACTACCAAGGTTGCTGTCTTATGTAACACTTATTTCCTGAGAACATCTAGCGCTAACTTTAAAGTTGCTGGCTATCTGTAGCTCTTTAAATCGGATACTTACAAGCAGTAGTATTGAGGTAGTAAAAGCAAGGATTAGCAAAAATGGATTGTTCAAATGCTTGTTCAGAAGTGATTGTCATTTGGTAGCTGGAGGTTGTTACAGAATGTATAGGAAATTTCCAAGAATCTGGTCTGTGGCTTGGAACAGTAAATAAAAATCAAGGTAATGCTTTTCTCATGCTGTGTCATATTATTCATTCTTTGATATCCGTGAAATGTTTTTCTAGTTAGTAGTAGCTGGGGAAAAAAGAGTGAGTATAATTTAAAATATTATATTTAACTGCAGAATTTTAATTTACCAAAAAGCCTTTCTACTCCATCATTACTATTTTCATGTTTGGCAAGATTTAAATTTCTGGAGACTAGAAGAGTCTGGGAGGAAAACATACTTTTTTAGATAGTCATACATCAGTAATAAAGCCCCCTAGAGTAATATCTTTAAGTCATTCCCAAATTTGTGCATGCTTGAACTAGTTGTTTTGGCTTCTGTGGTAACAGGAACATGCTTTTGAAGTGTTGTTGGATGGTAGTGGCATGCTAATGGTAGCTAAAAAGGCAAATAAATAGATTTGAGGTTAGAAGGTGAGTAATAGCAGGAATTTATGGCTGTCCCAGAAAAAAAAAATGAGCTGGCAGTTTCTGCAAACCAGAAGCAATGAGTGCTGACAGCTTCATTCTAGAGACTTAAGGCTTGCATCTAAGTCTTCAGAGAAAGCAATATATGCTTGTCTAAAATTAAAGAAAAGTTTTGTTCTCAAACTGGCTTACACTGACAGTGATCAGAAGAATGTAACTGGTTTCAGAGAAGCAGCCCTTGTCTTGTCTGGACCAAGAGAATATAAGGGTGACTTATGTGGTTTTTAGAATCTGAGTTTGAATTAGTTACTTTTCCTTTAAAGTCTTGGGAAGTCCTTTGGTGAAGATGTGTTTTTCTGCACAAGGATAATTTTTTCTGTTCTTTATTTGTTCTCTAGCCCTCCACTCCCTCCTGCCCTGTGGCATCTGTCCTTTATAAAGGCCTCTTTGGTTCTTCTGCTGTTGCAGAGTTTTTCCTTAATGTGACTTCAACTTTGCAGCTCATCCCTTATTTTAAAACCCCACAACATTATTTAATGTAAGAAAAAAAAAACCCCAAACCATTATTAGTACAAGGACCCTTAGAACTTGCTCTTCGGACTTGTTTCTATTTCCTTTGTTTGCTATAAACTGTTTGAGACAGGAATTGTTCTGAAGCCAGCCCTGTAATACGTATTGTAAAAGAACAGCTATCAATGAAAAAGTTTATATATAGAAACACATGGAAGAAATGTTATATTTGTATATAAAAGTAAAAACAATCAATATATATGTAATATATACAGGACGGTAGGTATAATATATAACATATAGTATATGTAGTGTATAACAATATATTAATGATATATTAAGATATAAAAATATATTATTGTGTATATATGAATTATAAAATGTTTTATGTGTGTATATCTACATATAAGGTTATGCTAGCAAAAGGGCTTCTTTAGTTCATGGGCTGCTTGTTGTGTTGTCAGAATAGTTGCTGATACAAGCAGTAGCCATGCCTCAGTGGGTCTGCACTTGGTACAAGCTACTAAGTTTTAGATGGACTTACAGTGCCTAAAAGCATGGAGGAGGGAAGAAAACCCTTTTTTGTTGGCAAAAGCCCTTATGTGGCTGCAGCTACACCAGTGGAGTGATAATGCACCTTGGGGAGAAGATGTTGCTGAACTGGAAGAATTCCATCTGCTGGCAATATTCTGCGTCCTTCCTGCAGGGCTCTGCCTGCATGGGATGATCCACAGACTCCACAATGTAGCTAGGCTGCTAGTGCAGATCTGCTCTTGTGAAAGTGCCAGTCATGCTGGCAGTACTATATAATTATTCCCTCTATATCAATGGGATGTTAAAAATCTTGCCATTTAACAATTATCACTAAAATTTTGTTAAACAGTTAATTGCTGATCACTTTAACGGAAAATCAGCTGACGTGCGCATACACTGGGTGTGGTGACAACTCATTTGGGTGGGGTCACCCACAACTGTCATTAATGTTTACAAGAGTGAATCTTTTTTGAAGAGCCCTGAAGTGTAATATCTCTTTATCTTTCTAATTTGCCCTCCCAAATGCTTGAAGGAAGGACAGAGAAACCTAGCTGTTTAAAGTGAGACAGAAAGGCACAGCAAAGGTTAGAGTTGCTTCTCCGCATAGTGCTAAGGAAAAGACAGAGTGCTTCTTTCTCCCTTGCAGTCTATATGTCTGCGATCTATAATGTAGGAACTAATCAATGGTTAATAATCTACCTTTGGAAATTATTTTTATATTATCTGTTTGCATTGTATTGGGGAGCATTGAAGACCTGTTTCTCAGCTCTATAGGTGTAAAGCTAACTACAGTATTAAAATTTTAAAACCGGGATCTTGTGATTCAGCAAAAGTACTGTGTGTATACTTGTAGGTAGGCTGGTACTGGCTATGTAATTCAAATTGATAGCAACCCAAGCTTTTCTCGTGTTGAAAGCCTTAATTTTCCTTATTTAAGAAAAATCCTCATTAAATACAGAACGTATTCTAAAATACAAGCTCAAGAATATATCTAGTATTTGTATGTCTTACATAAGGATTTAAGGAGCTGTCAAAAAAACTTTCCTCTTGTAGTAATGAAAAGTTCAGTTTAAAGTTTTGCTAGGTAGATGCAGGCTTTGGTATAACTGCTTTGACCCTTGTTGGCTGAGTTGCCTTCTCTGGGGTCTTTGAAGGTGACCCATGTACACCAGGTTTGCTGGCCCACATTAGAATCTGTGTTCTCTTCTTGTGTTGTAATTTTTCTGTGGAATCATTTTTCTCTTGAACTACACTACTGATCAATAAACACATATTTTTGTTTCAGAGAAGTTAGTGTGGTAGCTTCATGACTGCAACTAGCTTTTATTTTCTTTCTTCAGATAAAGAACTTTTAGTCTTACCAAGTAAGTATATGGGGAATTATACTCGTGTTTATGCTAACTTTCCTTACTTTAGCAAGATTAAAGAATGGAGTTTAATCTCTAGTGCAAGGACGAAAAAAAAAAGAAACACCAGACTCTAGTGCTGGCAAGGTTTAGTGTTCTGTGGCAAAACTGGGTAGCATATATCTGTAGAAGAAATGCATTTTACAGTGTAACAGGTATGTGTTAAAAGTGTTGTGAGAGCACCAGAGCATGAAGTGGTCTTTTTAATCTTCATGAACCAGTTGAAATAAGCATTGCTTTTTCTATTTTGAGTTTTCTGAAGAACAAAGAGGAGACAAGACTTGATTCCTAAAGGAGGAACCCATAGCAGAGGACTGAAAGTGAATTCTGAAAAGCAGGGAAATAGCACAGGGAGGAAAGAATTAAGTGACCAAGTAGGAAAGGGGTTAAAGTAAAACAGATAAAAGACTAATTGCCATCCATAAACTTCATGTTCTTTTGCAGTAGGGTTCTTCATGGGGTACTTTGGACATGCTGAGGGTCTTGTATCTGATTTGGTTTTTAGTAGGTGAAGTGGCAGGAGGGCATAGTTCATTATTGTTCGTATCACTGTATCGCTGAAGCCGTGAAATACAACTTCTCAGCCTTATTTCAGTTACCTTAGAGATGAAGTTAATTTGTGAGAAAAGGACTGCTTAGGGATTGTATGTGTGTGAGAAGCTGCCTTTATCCTGGTATAGCATCAATTTTCTGGTTTATGTGAGGCAATTTGTGCAACCCCTTGCTGCTTCAAAACGATGATGTGCAATTGAGATTTATTAGTGTGGTTTGTGTTGTTTGAACAAGTGGAAACAGGAACTGTGAAAAACGTCGAGCCTTCTGTTCAGAAATTTAACATTAGTTTGAAACTGATTCCCGTAGTAGAAAATAATAACAAAGAACAAACAAGATGACTTTTTCCATCTTCTTTCTGACTGTGATATTTGCTTTTTGACATAAATTCTCTACATAGTGAAAGGTTTGGTTTTGTTTTTGTTGGGTTTTTTTTTTTTTTTGAGGGAGTGGAAAATAGTAAGGCCCGTAGATGCTATCCTATGCATCTTCTGTAATAAAGCATGAAAAAGGAGCAGGATTTTTGCTGTGAGACAGTTGGGTCTTTAAATAATTACGCTACTGCCACACAAATTTTATATGCATGAAATATGTGGCTTTGGATAGCCGTCCTTCTGTGGACTTACATCTCTGTAGCACGATGACATTTCACATGGTTTATAGGTGGAAGAGGCTTGCTGAAGACACTGTTTCTTTCTTCTGAAGGGACATTTTCTTCCTGCACCCAGGGCACCATGGCTTGTTCACTAATGTATAGTTTTCAAATAACTTCTACAAAACTATAAAGGCTTCATTCAGCTCACTAGCTAGGTATGCAGTGGTGGGCACTTTAAGACTGTTTACTGTGGTATAGTGTAGCTTCCTATCTGTCAGAACAAAATCTGAGCTTTTAGAAGAAGGGAACCAAATGAACCAAAATAAACACAGATGTTTCGAAGGAATTAGTTAGAAAATTAATCAATGATAATATCAGCTGACTCTCATTTTTCCTAAAACATGTTTAAACAGGGAGAAAATAGTAAGCAATAACAATTGCAGAATCACAGAATGCTGGAGGTTAGGAGTGACCTGTGGAGGGCATCTGGTCTACCCCCCTGCTCAAGCAGGACCACCTAGAGCCAACTGTGCAGTACCATGTCCGTATCGCTTTTGAGTATCTCCGAGGATGGCGAATCCACAACTTCCCTGGGCATCCTGTGTCAGTGTTTAGTCACCATCACAGTGAAAAGTGTTTTCTGTTGTTCAGAAGGAACCTCCCATGCTTTAGTCTGTGTCCATTGCCTCTTGCCCTGTGATTGGGCCATCCAATGATGGGCCACAAAGATGTTTAACGGACTGGAACATCTCACATATGAGGACAGGCGAGAAAGCTGTGACCTCATTCATCTAACAATCCATCCATCCATCTAACAATCCATCCATCCATCTAACAATCCATCCATCCATCTAACAATCCATCCATCCATCTAACAATCCATCCATCCATCTAACAATCCATCCATCCATCTAACAATCCATCCATCCATCTAACAATCCATCCATCCATCTAACAATCCATCCATCCATCTAACAATCCAATCCATCCATCAACACCATAGCTGTCCAACTGAATGGCAAGAATGTTGTGAGGGACTGTATCAAATGGCTTCCAGAAATCTGGGTAGATGATACCTGTAGCTCTTCCCTTATCCACTGTTGCACTCACTCCATTGTAGAAAAATGTGGCTATATTATTAAGGGAAGTTGTTTGTCATACTGCAATATGTTCTTCCCTGTAGCTGAAATACTGTCTTTAAAGCACCTACAGGAACTTAAATGCAAGTAGCAATTAATGGCTTAGACTGTCTAATGATTTTACTCCTGCTAAATGCGACTGTTGGCAGCATGGGTGGCGTATGCAGGGTTTTGGATTTTTTTTTTTAGAATTGGGAGGAAGGCTGGATCTGACAGGAGCACAACTTGAGTTGTAATCTTCCAAAAAAGGAAACATTTGCAATGTTCATTTTGAGAATATTTCTAAACAGTGAAGGAGAAGGTTATGGCTTGGTTAGCTAGCTGTATGCGCTCAGGCAGTGGCCCTCTTATGTTTGTTGGCCATAGACTTTTGATACAGGCTCTCACTTCTTTCTACTACTTAAGCAAGCAAATAAAAAAACCTGAAGATTTCCCTTTGGAAAGGGAGAGAATATGGCAATGAAATTGAACACAGTAATACATGTTTTTCTCTGATATCTTTTTGCCCGCTTGAGTTTTAACAAAATTACATTTCTTCCGTTTTACAGAAGTTGACATGAAATAGTGCCCTTTACATTTTAGGTCTCTAAATGACTTTTGTGCCTGACAGACATTTTTTCAGAACACCTCTGTGGAGCTTGGGGGAATCTGTTGATAGTATTACTGGTACTAGTGCTGATAAGGTTTTTGAAAACTTTTTCTACTTTTAGGTGTTTATTTAATAGAGGACAAGAGAAAGCAGCTATTGTAGTACGCCTTAGGTGTCTGTGACCTCATAGAGGTACTTTAAGGTGGGAAGTGGGGTTGTAGGTGCTCATGCTGTAGCTTGATAAGCAAGAAGCGTAAAGGAGACGTCATTGTTTAGGTTTAGGAAACCTGTTTCACAAAGACTTAGTAACTCTGTCTCAGGAAGTCTCTCACAGAGATTGAAAATTTTTTTCAAATTTTAAGTATTAGTTAAAATGCTCTTTATAGCTGGAACTTGGCTAGGATGTTGGGGGTGAAAAACTGTACTGCTTTTAAAATGGTTAGGAGGTGCTTGCTCAGAGAAGCAAGTGCAGTGATTCTTGGATCTTTGCAGTCTGGTTAAGGGGATACTGAGAAAAAAAGGCAATAAAACCTATATCTAAACAGTAGAGTAAGCTGAATTTGCTGTTCCTTTTCTCCCTTTGCAAATGTGAAAAACTTCTGTTTTTGTAACAAAATGGTAGGTGAACTACTGATGCTTTTAAAATCGCTGCTATGGCTAATTATCTCAGCACAGTCACTTATGTATGCATCATTGCACTCTACCTTCCCACTTCCCTCTGAAAGTGGACACAGCCTTTGCTCTGCAAGTGATGATAATAATTGGTAGTAAGACAGACCTGTTACTCATCCTTTTTTGAGCACATTTCTTATGGCAGGTGTCTAGTTTTTAATTAACTGCTAATGAACATGCCTAGTAGACCATGATACTGCTGCCAACTTACTCCTTTTTATATCTCGCTGCTGCTAAGCTCTTAAAAGGTGACAGAGCAGCATTAGTGTCTTTGAAGTGATAGGAAAGTGATTATATGCATAACATAATTGTTTTTAGGATCTGCTATGGCAAATGTCTAGTTACTAAATACATCAGGTGAATGCTGCTGTTATCCATCTCCCTGGTCTTTGGTTTCTTCCTTTGTGTGCAACACATATTACTTTTTCCCCCTTCTAGGAAGAGAATACAATATACTTCTAACGATTCAAGTTTTTTACATAACAGCATGAACTTCTGGAAAGGATCATCTTTATGTGTAAGGGAGAATTTTAGACCTATTATGAATAGGTAACATAAAACCAATAAAGCAATATATTTCAGTCATAAATAGCAGTGGGCCTAAGATAATAAATATTACATCACAATATACCTTTGGCTTAAAAGACCATCATCAGGTTTTCAGTCTTAAGTCTGTTTAATGTAGTTGAATATTTAAGTATCTTTGGGTACCATTTTCCTCTGCTACTCTCAGTAACCATTTTGCAATGCTGCTAAGATACTATGCAGAGTGATGCATTTCCACTTAATTGCTCTCATATCTCCTTCTACACCTTACGGTGAGCATTGCTGTCCACCATTCGTATGCAGTCCCATCAGAGAAACGGGACACAGCCCTTCTCGTCACATGCTTTTAGCTTGAGAACCTGTCAGAGGGCATTAATCTGTTCCTCATTTCTAGGACTTTTGTAATACCCTGTGTGTAGGCTACAAAGCAGAGACAGGGAAATTGTAGGTAATGTGTCCCTAACAGTTTGATTTCTAAAAATGTTAACCTGTGTTTCCTGAAATCACATGAGTTAATTTGTTTGCTAATTAAACCAAGAGAGGCATGAATAAAGGGAATATTCACAGGCTTCCTGAAGGGATAGGGACAAGAATGGAAACAATTTAACATCATTTCCCTGTTTTGACCTTCCCATGCCCACACAGCAAAAGAAACTAATTTGAACTCACTGTTGGAGGAAGGAAGAGGCTTTTCTCCACGAAACCAATTTGGAAGGGATAAATAACTCTTTGTTCTTAGTCAATTGCACACCACAACTAGATAATCCAGTGTGATAGTGCAGCTGGGGACAAGTAGGACCAATGCCATGAATGCAGTACAGTACTGCTGATGCAGTTGTCTCATGGCTAGAGTGCAGATGACTGACCTGGCTTAAGTGGTCAACAAGGAAGGGAGCAACTAAGATACCATCTCTGAGAGCCTGCCAAAAACATGTTACCTCCTGATTTGAGAAAACACGCTGGAAACTACTGAAGTCTTGATAAAGTATGTGAGAAGGAAGATGTCCTCTCGCTCTTCAGAGGCTGTATCAAAACCCAAAAAAAACCCCAAAACCCTGTCAGTGCTCTTTACTCATACTTCTTCAGTTAATTGAAGATTCACTAGCAGTAGCAGCTTGATTGTAGAAGGTGGTCTACTGCTTCAACTACTTCAAATATATAATTCTTAATACTTCCTTTAAAATGTTACTTTTTTGGGTTGTTGTAAACACATTAAAATAGAAAGATAAGAGCTATCCCTCTTGCCTTTCCTTTTAAACATACTGAAAAGTTGACAAGGATAGTGATCAGGTGTACGTATTAGAGTGCAGACTAGCAAGGCTTTTTATGCAGCATGTGAAAAGAAATTCACATGGTGTGAGAAAGATTTGGTAAACTTGTGGCTTTATAGAATTGACTAAGGGGATTGTGGTAGATTTTAAGACTTGTCTTGTATATAAGAAATAAGTAAATGATGGCTGGATTACAGCAGAAAAGTGAAACTTTAGCAGGCCCAGTGCAGAGTTCTTCAGTGTCAGTTGCTTGTGTCTACATAAGTTTATAAACAGCTCAAGGCATGTCTTGGAATATGATTATGAGAAATAAAAGTGTAGGAACACAGTAGTTATCTAAATAGTAATAAATGAAGTCATTCATATGGCAGTAGATGTTATGCAGGTGCTGTTGACAGTTTGTCTTGAAGAGTCTTGGGACCTATGGAAGCAGATAAAATATTTTTGGGTTATTTGGAGTTGAGTTATTTTGGTGTAACTTGTGAAGTATTGTGAGTTCAGTAGCTGTCAACAGTACTGTAACCATTTTGCCTGCTCATACAGGACACTAGCATTCACCAGGTCAAACTCTCACGTCTATTTGAGCTCATCCTGTTCAGACGTTTGCTTATCTGTCTTCTCTTTGCTCCCATGAGTTGGGTGGTACTCTAGCTTATTTTCATGGTATGTAACTTCAGCAGAGGGATGTCGGAGTGTGGCCAAGGTGGAGAGGTTTCTACTGTCTTCTGTTCAAATGGCCAGGCACAAGGCAGCAGGAAAGAAGCAGGAAATCTGTTTACCTGTAGCAGACTAAAGGGGAGGTATGACTAAGCTAAATGCAGTTTTGAAGCTTTGTTTTCTGAATCTGTGCTAGGCATTTTGGACAAATTAAATGGTTAGCTGAAGTTGGAAAATATTAGTAAAACCCTAACAGCTTTAACTAGAAAATATCTTAATATTTAACTATGGGGAAGTTGTTCCATTATAAGTACTCTCTTTCTAAAATGGCGCACGGGTTATTTTGCCTGATAGGTTACAGGATTCTATGTCCACTCATTATGATACTGATCCTGCAAGCTGCTTTTGAAACAGATGGAGGTATTTTAGTTCATTAAAACCACATTTCTTGTTGGAAATTCTATGACTTTATTGTTGCTACCTGGAATACCTGGATTTTAAGCTCAAGGTTGGTTCTTAAATACAGTGTTGGTTCATGAATAATTTGTTTTTTCAAAAGCTTGGCTAGAACATAATATGAATTTAACTACACTAAATATGAAATTGATGAGCATGTTTTAGGTTTTTTAGTATTCAAAATAGAAGCCTATTTGCTATTTCCAAATTGGGGATGTGAGTTAAAATCAGTCTTGCCAGTGAAACTTCTTTTGTTTTCCCAGAGCAGTGATGTTCCTTTCTACAGAAAGGAAAGTGTATTCAGGCCTTCCGCTGCTGCTGTTTGTTTGTCACTGGTGATGCTGTGGCAGGCAATAGCTGCCCAAAATAACCTACAGCAGCTGAACTTATTCCTCGGGCTGAAGAACAGGTATCTAGCTAGCCTTTTTTGGTTTATGGGATGTGAGCAGAGCTGTCCACCCACTGTGTGCTATAATGTAGTATGTACGTGTGGTGGGACAAAAAGGAGAGGCTAGATTTAAAACAGACAAACAAATTAAAAAATCCACTGTTGATTCCTAATAATTAACCAAACTTCTCCCTTCTCCTTCCCAAACTATGTGCTATGTGGTGTTCTTCTGGGGATGGTGATACACCACTGGGAACAGCAGCAGCAGTTGCAGGCTCAACATCTCTCCCATGGCCATGGACCTCCAGTGCCTCTAACACCACATCCATCAGGACTTCAGCCTCCAGGAATCCCTCCACTCGGAAGCAGTGCTGGCCTTCTTGCCCTTTCTAGTGCTTTGGGTGGGCAGTCTCACTTGGCAATAAAAGATGACAAGAAGCATCACGATGCAGAACACCACAGAGGTGAGAGGCATGGCAGGCCTGATTAGGACATTGTCAAATTTGCACATTGCTGCAAACTATATGCATCTCTAAAGAATTCAAGTTATATAGAATGAGAAAAAAAAAAAAACCCTGTTGGGAAATTTAAAAATGTCTGCATATATACCACTGAAGCAAAATTCAGCTTGGAATTTTTCAGTATTTTAAAAGGGGATCGCTAGGTGTCATCTGCTCTGTAGTTTGCAGGGCATTTTGACATCCTGGTAAATGCTTAGTTGTAACACCAGTGGCCTGCACCATATTGTGGAAAACTGTTAAACTGCATAATGGATAATTTTTTCAAAGAAAGTAACTTGTTAAATGGGTGGGTGGGAAGGTAGGGAGAATGAGAAGTTAAATTTTGAAGTGAATGTGTTCAAACAAAAGATTTAGATAATTGCATCTGTTATTTTAGTTTTGTAGGCTTAAATTCTAGTACGCAATTAAATATTGGGCAAAATTGCACTTGGCTAATTTTTGAAAAGAAAATAATTTATTCTGTCATGAAGTAAAACTAGGCTTTGTGTATGGTTAAACTGTAAATCATGTTTACAAAATACTGTAATTTTCAGGAAATCACTGTATTAGGATGTGCAATGACTTATATAAATAAAAGCCATTTAAAAACTGTTCGTGGCTTGTGTTCTAATTTTTTTTCCCCCCTTTTTTATTTCTGTTCTTGCCTCTGTGTCTGAACGGGCATGTCTGTGCGTTTCTTGGTTACTGCGGGAGCAGACAGAGAGCCAGGCACAGTAAGTACCGACATTCCTCCTAATGTTTCCAGTTCTACTTAATGTAATAATCAGATATTGCACTTTTTGTCTTCCTTTTAGTCAGTTTCATGATACTAGGCATATGTGTTTTCTGTTAAGATATCTTCTTGGTTTATACAGAACACCAAGTCATTTTTTTTTTTGGAGGACTGTATGAATCGAGTTTGTTTCCAGGCAAAATGATATTGGGGAAGCTTGAACTTTAGTTTGTTTATTGGAGGTGGATGTGAAGCTGTAAATCAAACAGAACATTGACAGCAGCTTAAAGTATAACATTATTAGACAGAGTTAAGATTTTTCCTGTAGGATTTTCAGGAATTCGAGTTGCAGAAGAAGGGAGAAATTTAAAATTAATGTGTCATGATGGCTTCTGGCCTTAGGAGTTTCTTTAACTGAATCTGTTTAAGCCATACTAATGTCTTTTGCTGCTTAATTTGTGCTTCAGGTATAACTTCCATAGCAATACTTTTTTTGCTTTAGATGTAAGCTGTGATAGAATTGGTCTAAAACAATCTTCTCTGAAAACAGCCAAATAACTACTTTGTTACAGCTTTTTATACTGATGTGTTTTGAGTGATATTGCTATATTGATCTGTCCGAGGTGGGCATATGCAACTTACAAGTAATTTCAAGTAACAAAGCAAGTTCTGCTTGTTGATGTCATAGGTGAATTTGGGCTCTATTTTGTTTCTTTTACTCAATTAGAAAAGATAAGAACTAAGAAAAGTTATTTGACAGATGTGTTTATGGTACTAAACTGATTTTTTTTATTGCTGCCTCTTTTTTAATACTAGGGCTTGACAATTATTTACTACCTAATTTCAGCATCAATCTTTTTTTGTTTCTAGGTTTTTAAAAAAAGGCATTCATTTCAGCTTGCTTAATGTTGTATTTCTTCTCCTTGCTGTCTTCCTATCCTTCCCTGTCCTGCCACGTACTTTGCTGAAGGGCTTTTGAGTTTAAAATCAGATGCTTCAAAGTGTTATGAAATTCGGACTCTGAATTCATCTCGTAGCTGAGAATAGTTCTTGCCTATGGAAGAAGAACTGTCAAAAATTAAACTTGACTTTTGTGTTGTAGGAGATCTGCAGCTTCACTTGCTCAGTTTACTGTATGTGACAATTTGTTTAATTAAGTACACAAAATTGTCACTGCTGTTACTTCTGTCTCCATATGTGTAGCTCATGATTGCTTGGTTGTAATCTGTAGTAGGCTTTTTTTATTCTGCTTTTACCACTAAGTAACCTTTAAACAATCTGAGGCTTTATTTCATGGAAGACATTTGCTGTATGGATACGTTGAGTTTAGACTACTAAACTGGTGGCCGTAGTTCCTTTTTCGTCCCAATGGAGAATAATGCTTCATAATTAAATTGAATTTTGACAGCTGGATACAGGTGAACTTAAACTTGAATTTGAAATTGTTTAAATACAGTGTTGCATTAGAATCTTGGCTTACTATTAAATGATATCTTCAATGAAAGGATTATAATTCAAGTGATAGTCAAGTTCAAATCTCCAGCTAAATTGCTCAGCTGGGTATAATTTGCTCTTTGAACTTCTCTAATTATCTTGTATTTTTAATGGATTTCTTTTTAATTTAAAACATTTTTAATACAATTGGTCACAAGTACACAAGGCATACCAGCAAGTCTGTTTAATTATTAAATGTGGTTTCCAACTAAGCCAGTAAGCTCTTTTTTTGTAAATTAGTTTATAACATCTGGGTCACCAAGATAAGATCAATTTTCAGAGTAATATTGTAAGTGTAATGGTGCTGTCAGAAATTCTGACAAAAGCTTACTTTTATCATCCAAGACACCAAAACCCATGCTGTCTTAGTTACCTAAAATAACCATGATATTTGGTGTTACTGTGAAGTTCTCAGGATGATTTCCATCAGATATGTCTAGTGTGACCTTCCCAGTATCATCAGTAGAAGCTGACAGTTTTAAATATGCAAGCTTGAATGAATACAATTTAGCACTTGCCTATTTGGTTTTAAATTGAGTTTTTTGGCATAACTTCGAGTTAAAGCATATTGTGGCATATTATTTGAGCATATGCATTTTTAAATGAGATAAGGTTTTATTTTTTAAATTTTCCTTAAGCAAATAAGCAGACATGAGCTTTTATGTTTTATATGTTTAGAAATACTTCATAATGCAGTGATATTCATGTATTTATAAAGGAATATAAAGATTTAGTGATTTAATTATTCTTTATTGTAATATATCCATTTTACCTACTATATCTAAATGGTGAGGTCTACATTTCTCTTTTATATTACTTTGTTTCAGGAAGTTAAATGAAAGGAAGTCCTTTATGAATAAATGTTTGTGAAATATATAACATTTAAGTTGGTAATAATAGTATACTTCATACATGAACTGCTAAAATTTGGTTGAAGTTAAATTATAGGATTACATGGATAACAGCAGGTGGGTTTTGGCTGATGTACCTCTAACTACCCAAAACTGGGTCATGTTATTGTGGGAATGCAGGCCTTCCTACTGTTGTGACACCGTCTGGCTGCAGATAACGAAGGCAGGCAAAGCAAGCAGGTTTTGCAACTGAGTCTTAATAAAGTTTTGGGAGACATCAATGCAAAAGAACTTTGATGTTTGTGTTTTTTCTATGGAAGATACTGGCAACATTTGTCAAACTTATCTTAGTTGTTAATTCGTTACTTGTCTTCAGTCTGTTCTAGTATCCTGTTTGGACAGCATAGAAATGCAAAAGTTCTGAAGCACTGTATTGTATCAGTAATAATTTGTAGGCAGTGAAATCTTACTTCACTATGTGCTTGGGATTTACGTTAAGTTGGTATTTATCTTTTGTCCTCATGAAAAACATTGAGATTGTTTTCTAAGACTTAAGAAGTACTTATAAATTTTTCTAAGAAATTTTTTTACCTTCACTGTTAATCATAAATATTGCTATTGTTTTGTAAAGCAAATGCTCCTTTCCTGCAGCAGAAAAATATTCTGTGTCCTTAGCTCTCTGTCTATTCTTCACCTCCCAGTCTTGGAGGAAGGGAGCATGCACAATTGAATGACACTTTTTCGTTGATATATGCAAGCTGTTTTTGTTTGGTGTTTTCCGTCCCCACTATTTAAAAGAATTAAATCATAAAAGGAGTTACATGAAAGTGTAGGGTAGTCTTCAGTGTAGCACAAGTATGTTTCTTGGCCTTTGTGGAGAAGGTATTACTTTCCGTTACATAGTTTGTAATCAAAAAAACTTGAATTTCTTTATTCAGTTATATCTTTTTATTGACTCTGTCAACATAAAAATAAGTCAAGTCTTATGGTCTTCATAGATGCAAACCACAAATTAACGTCAGCAGGAGCCACTCACAGAAGAGCTGTGGAATGCTGTGTTGCAGTTCAGTTTATAGCTGATACAAAGCAGCATGAGGTTGATGACTTAAGGACATGAAGATTGGGGTGGACTGGTATAAATTTTTACGGATACACTTGATTCTGACAAACACTAGCTAGAAAATACTGAAATCAACAGAAGCCTTATTCTCTGCTAATGTCTCCTGATTATTGAATCAATGTGGAGGGTGATTCAAATCCATTTAGGCTTCTAGATTTCATTGTTCCTAATATGAACATACTAGTCTAAATATAACTTAAAATGGTGGATGAAAAGAGGGCGAAGTCAGTAGCTTTCCATCACTGGTAACTTAAAACAAAACCTACTGACTATGTTAGTCAACTTTTGTGTTGTTGACATGTGTGTTTGCAAGAAGCATATTCAACAAATGAAAGTTAATGATTCTTGAGTTGAATAACTTTGAGTGCTATCTTGTGCCTTGCTCGGGGATGGTTAGACACTAGTGCCTCTTCCAGCGTCCACTATGTTTCTATCAATGAGTTCTGACAATGAGTGGTGGGACTGCTAAGCAACTGGTATCTTGATTGTAGCTGTTGGACTTGATCCTGTTTTGCCTACTCAACAAGGGATTGCATTTGTTCCTGTCTACATATAGGTATCTGTAGATAGCAGTTGTGTGTGGTGCAGTGGCACAGGTCCATTGTAACGGTTAAATAAACACAGCGGCCCTGCCTGGTGATACGGGCAAGCGCTTGTCAGCTGTAATGGCAGTTGGGTGCCATTGGTTTGAATGTACAGCAAGTCAGTGAATGGCCAAGCAGAGAGCAAGTGTGTGTGTATGTGTCTTTGGGGGAAAGGGGAGTGGGAGTGATAAGGAGCCCAGCACTAGAGAAGATTTTAATTGGAACCGGAGCCGTGAGCACAGATGTGATGTAAATACTGCTATTTAATTGCTGTAATGATCAGCATGAAGTTAATTCAGTTCTGTATGTTCTACTGAGTTGTCTGGTGATGTAATGTAGCTGGGGCTAAATGAGATTACTGTGGGCTCTTGGCCTGTACCTCTAGCACACATACTTATGGTTTGGATGTAGTTCCTATGGGAAATGGCATGGCAGTCAACGAAGTACATTTGAATAATATACATTATATTTCTAAGAGGGAACCTGCCCTCTCACTGTGCATCATGACTAGGTTTTCGTTTCACATTTGCTACTGGTGGCTTCAGTTTTTATCTTCTGGCAGCAAAGTTGCTTTAGGATCCCAGGTTGCCTGTTATACAGCCCTTATGCAGTCTACTACCTCTGACAGGACAGGAAGCAGTGCTGCATTAGGCTTTTTTTCTTCTTTTGGACTTATTTGAGGAAAAGGGATGAATGTGAATAAATTTTGAATTATTGGAAGAAAAAGAACCACTTAAATTTATTGATAAAATTGATTTTGACCTTTTAGTCTGATCTGAGGTTCATGATTTACAGTTGTTGCATTGGCAATCCCTAATAAATTTAGCTCCTAGTATGAAAGCAAGGATTATCCTCAATTGTGTATCTAGTCTGTTGAAGTTAAGGCAAAATGAAAACTGGTGTCATGGAGTTTCTCTTTAGGAAATCAGCTATGCATGTATAGATCTCTTTGCCCTTTTTGTACAAACTGATTATTGATCAATCCCAACTGAAAATTTCTGTAGCATTATTAAAAAATTATATAAATATTATACTTAAAATAAAAATGGTAGACAAACTAAACATTTTTTATTAAAGAGAAGATAAGCTGTACTCTATCATTGTGAAGCTGCTGCTACTTTCTCTTAGCTGGCCCTATGCTTGATAGTGAACATATGGCAAACATAAACTCTACCAGGGCTGAAATGAAGAAAGGTGGTGTTTAGTAGCCTGTCCTCACTGTTCCCTCAACCTAAACATTGTGTCGGTAAGAGATGTCAATAGCCCAAGGCTTACATGATCATATCTTTCCCAGTTCTTGTTTGTATGTTCATTTATTTTCTTTGTTACTTCAGTGTTCTGGATCTACCATATGCACTACTTAAAAAGATGCAGATTTTCATATTGTTGAATGAAATCTTACACAATTGGTGGTGTCAATTATGATAGTAGGTTACAGTAGCAAGCTATTTTTTAATCAAAAATTATACTTCACCTGATTTAAGTCACTATTGTTACAACTTCCTTGTACTCCTAAGGGAAACAAAATGCTACCTTTTTAATTATTGAGCTTACTGGTAGATTTTGCCAGAGTAACAGCACGATCTTACTTGCAGCTGCCAGTATAGCTATTGTGAAATAAGCTGCTCTACAACAGCTTCTAGCAAGGATGCTCTGGTTCCAGAGAACAGTGCTTTAAAAGAATGTGGTGAGTTAGAGAAAGGCAGTGTAAATGTGAACATAGGGGAGAAGTTTTGCAGAATAGGCTTGTGAGGTCTGTAGATTATTGTTATAGTAACATGTTTATGTGATAAGCTATCAGTCTTTTGAGGAAAAATCAAATCTAGTAGTCTTTGTTTGACATTTAGGACACAGTGGGAGCTAAGTATACCTGGGAGTTCCTAGGTATGTTCACAGTATGGAAGTTCTGCGGGACTGTGCAGAAGATTGTCAGCATTGTCTAGGCAGACTTTACATTAAACCAGAAAAAAATATCAGCTCTTGTAGTTACATGTATGTGACACCAAAATTTGCAAGCTGTTCCGTATGCTTCTGTGTAGTGACTTCAAATAGCAGGATTGCTAATTTTTTCCCGGCTGCTTCCCCTTTGCCACCTTTCTGTTGTTCATGCTTACTTTTGGCAATTTAAAATGAAACGAGTTTGTTCACTTTACCACATTTGCTTTCATTGTTTTATTCTACGCTCTTCAGTAGCAAAATTGATTTTTTTTTTTAACTTATTTTTAAGGGAAGTATCTCTTAACTAAAAGATTTTCCTTCTTCAAGACAGACATTTGCAGGACTCAAATCTTTGGTCGAGTTTGAATTGACAGCTTGGCTTCTTAAGATGTTTCTAGTGCTACAGACATGATGGATTCAATATTAAAATGTTGAAGACTGGTTTTGAAGTTTTTTCAAGTTAGTGAATCCCTGAATTTGTGTGCATCTGGGAGAAGATGAGGGGTTAAATTCAGACTATTTGTCAAGGCAATTAGTTCCGTGATCCAACAAGCCCACCTTGTATCTGCAGAGCATTGCGGTAAAGACGTTATTTTGAGTTTCTTTATACTGAATTTCGTTAGACCCTCCTGTATGCTTTATGTAAGCCCCTTGGCATTTGTTTAGCTAGAATAGTCATGAATAAAAGAGCTTAGAGTTGCTTTAAAGTACAGCCTCTGGAGTAGGAAAAAGAGGATTCAGATTGCCTTATGTACTCTGTTTTGTTTTCCTTTTCCTTGGGACTAAACATTAGTGTCTTAGCAAAACTACCGTGGTGTGCTCAGGTTTAAAGGGGAAGCCATTCAGGGCACAGTTCACTGGCTATTAGTGTATGTTTATGATATATTAGAGAGTAGATATTTCTGGCTTTTGGGTAGATTTAAGTATTTCCTTTGAGACCTTACACTTATAGTATACACGTTGGTATTAGGGTTTTCTCTTGAGATACGTGTATGCGTGTAAACACATGTTTACTTATATATTTGTGTAAGCATATATTTATGTAAGCACATACTTGGCTTTTAGGAACTAGACTCACCAGGTCTTTGTGAAAGAAGATTTTTTTTTTCTCAGCTCATTCAGTATTGTTCACAGCATTAACACATCACTGAACAAATTGCCCTCTTGCATATGCTAATCCTGCATTTAAAAGAACTCATTGTAACACGTTTTAATGCTTTAGCTGGAAGGGAGATGGAGATGGGAATCGAAGGCATGTCAAATTGTCATGTGACTGAAAAATGTCTAAAATGCCTTTCTCTTTGGGTCAACAGTTTGTACTTAGCATAACTTAGCATGAGTGACAGCAGTCCATGTAGTTTGAAAATTAATCTTTGCTTTTGTGTTTTGTGTGTTGGCCTCAGTTTTTCAGATCAAGTCTGATTAAAGAACACTTTAGCCTTAATTTCACACTAGTAATGCATGTTATGCTGGAAGTAAAAATATTTGATCTTTGTTTGCAATACATTTGTTGAAGGCATCCAATTGGAGTTTACCGCAGCTAACAAGTGATTACTGCATAAGCTTATTTGGTAAATATTTGTTATTTTAAGAATTAAAGGCAAGTTGCCATATAGCTATCCATGCCTTCAGGTGTAGACATATCAAAGCCTCATCTGTTTATGACGGTGTAGAAGCAATCAGATTATATATAGTAAGTGTCTTTTATTATATAGGATCTGTTTATTAAAAAAAATAAATTAAAAAGTCATTGTTACCTGCTTGTGAATAAACAGCAAGCCTACTTCTAAATAATAAGTTCAGTTGAATTAATTAGTTAGATAGATGATGACTGACAGGTGAACTAAACCTTTGGTAAGTTGAACAATGAAAACTCAAGCTTCTTAGAATGCATGAATCTGTACATGTTTGCCTGGAGGACTTTGAGTTGAATTAAATGGAATGAACCACTATGAAAGTATTGCGTTTCTAAAGCATCTATCGTATCCAATTTGAGTTTTTAAGCACATATGAAGGAATTTTGAAAGGAATTTTTTGTTGACCTTGGTTTTTTGTTTTTACAGAGTAATTCTCTGTTGGTCCCAGACAGTCTGCGAAGCACAGATAAACGCAGGAATGGCCCTGAATATACCAATGACATCAAAAAAAGAAAGGTGGATGATAAGGATTCCAGCCATTATGTAAGCAAATCTGTGTCAAAGAAATGATTAATGTATTTGCACATACTGTGCTCCTGTGAGAAGTAAAAGAGGTGTGAAGAACAAGGCAATGTGTTTCCTATGGCTGATTTAGTGCATGAATGTATGTGCCAGAGATCATTATTCATGTTGTGGAAGAGCAGTGACTCAGTAGTTTGGGCTATTGTCAAGTAATACTCCTCAACAGGGAATAATGAGACAGGAGTAGCTGTTTGGGATTCACAAGTGTTTTGGGACGTCTCTCAGAGTTCGACCAAGAGATCTTTTCTGGACTGCTCTAAAACCTGCAGGTTTGTTTGAAATGGAGGATTTTGTTGCTTTTGGGGGGGTGTTTAGTACATTTTTCTGGTACTAGCTATTACCATGTTGAGTAATAATTATTGTTGCAAATTGCATATGTTTTGAGTCTGTATCAACTTACTAAGTTTTGCTTTTGCTTGATATGGCAGTTTCTGCAGAAAGCAAATTGAAATATAAAAAGTTCACAGTTTGTGTTCTGCATTTTTCACTAGCTTGCTTGTTGCTTGGTTTTGAAGAGACACTTCAGTACAACAATGTGGCATGCATGAACCTCAAAAGGTTCACATAGGCTTTCACCTTCCAAGTCTAGATGCTCAGCCAGACCACAGAATGATACTTGAGTAGGCTTTAGAGACTACGACTGGTGTGAGAGTGCTGAAAAGCAGAACTTAAAAGTAACAGAAGATATTATTCTTTGACATAGCAATAATGTGGCAAGTTGTCTGGTTTATGTGAATCTGGTCATTAATTACTTCCTGGTTACTGAAACCAAAGAGAAAATCAAGTGCCCCTTTATTTCCTTAGTATTTGGTAGGGTAATTTCTCTGCACTTGGACCCATAATGTCTCTGAGCAGCTATTGGATATCCCTGGAGCTACTGACAATAGATGGAGTTACTTTCTCTGTTCTGCACATTGTGGTGGTGTAGTATTGTTATGGTTTTGCAAGATGTATTTCCACCACTTTCTAATAATCCTGTCTTGATTACAGAAGGGTTTGGCAAACTTCCCCATGATACTTCCTGAACTTCGAGGGTTTGATACTCTATGTGCATTTTTCATTTTAAATATTTGAATATAAACCATTCTTATGCTGTAGTTGATATTTAAAAAAAAAAAAAAAAAAAAGAAAAAGCTAAAATTGCTTGTTTTTCTGTGTTTCTACTGGACATAAATGGAAAGGCTATTATTGCACTGTAAAAGCAGTTTGTTTTAATCCACATTTTAGATGTCTGGTGTGGTTCTTTGCTTGAAATAGATTTTACAGAAAAAGGCAGCATCTAAGTAAAGGATTGAGCAAACTAAGGAAACTTGAAAGTTCCAAATTTATTCAAATCTGGAAGATCATTCTTTTTAAAGGTTCCCCAATTCTGCAAACATGGAGCTGCTGATTTCAAGCTCATTTTAGATGAGGCCCTTGTAGGGACAAGGAAGTACTGCTGTTGTTCGAAAGAAGATAAATGAGTTGTAAGAAATTCTCGCTTTTGGAAATAAGGTGCAAAATGCAAGGGTGTTTTTCGTTTTGACTTATGACTGATTTTCACATTAGGGCCTGTATAGTTTCAACCTGTGGGTTTGTTAGGAAGGAGAATCTTCCAATGTTAATAGTACCTATAGGAGATGTCTTTGATAGTCCCAGTGAATTTCTGTTTCTCAGGATGACAGCCAGTGGAGTGCACTTAATCATTGCTTGGCAGCTATTTTTGCCCTCCTCAGGGGCGGTATTTCTGGTGAACAAGTGTCCCACCTACTGTGCTCCCACATGCTCAAATGTGTTCTAGCCTATTCTTGCCTTCTGGGTGCTTCATGCTTTTCAAAAGGTGGCAGATAACCGGAGCTGAAGCTTTCCTGTTCATTCTCTTTTTCGCCCTTTGGCTGGATAGCTTCCTGAGTGGCAAATAGAGCCACCATTCTGTCTTCAGTGGCGCTCTTGGATCCCTAATATGCTTGTGGTATTTCTTGGAGCAATATTCAGCTGCTAAAGCAGAAGGGAAGGATTGAAACTATCTGTTGGGGTTTTTTGGGGGTTGGGTTTCTTTGTTTGTTTTTTAAAAACACTTATGGCCTGAAATGAGAGAAAGGAATGGGAGTTTTACTTTGTCTGCCAGTGTTAAGTGTGATAGGCCAGACACTTTGAAAGCAAGAGATGGAGACAGTTTGAGCAATCTTGTAGGTCTGATTTGTTTGCTTAGAAACTTTTTAACTTGAAGTGTTATTGGAAATGTCAAACTTGCCTGTGCAAAAATTTTAAGTTTTGTCATTCACTTGATTTTTTTTTTGGTTGGTTGTTTGGTTTTGGTTTTGAGTCAAGGCTCACCTTCTGGTTGAACCACCGTGGTGCACTGTGGAAATCACTAGACCACTGTGTATCATAGAATGTGTCTGCTGGAGCATTCCAGCCCATTTTGGACACAGGGACCAGGAGGCACTTGAGTAACAGCTATTGTGAGGCACTAGGACAGCTCAGGTGAACACAGATTTATGTGAAACAGTCAAAATGCAGCTTATCAAGCCACAATAAAACATTTCCATTTAGGAATGTCAAAGTGTTTTGGTTTTGTTAGGCAGAAATGTTGAAATGCCTTGGTATTTCTAAAGCTTTTTCTTCCCCAGAACTTTCCATTTCAAAACTTTCCTTTCTGGACAAGGAGAAAAATTGTCTTAATTTGATTTGAGTAATTTGATTGAACAAACAAATGCCAAAAAGCTTCAGTTTTCTGAGATCTGTTGTGTTTTTTAGGTATACACAAGCAGTAATTTCTGTAACATTAACGTCTGAGATTAGCATATGAACAGAATGAGTTTCTCTCTTAGGAGTAGTGATAACATGTTTATGATGGTAATAAGGAAGGATTTTGGACCATCTTGCACTGATGGTGAGACCACAACGTTTCAACTAGTTCTACCTTGTTTGGGTTTTATTACTGAAGCAGAAATAAGGTGTTGTGTTCCTGTTTTCATTGTTTTCCCTATTGCTAATGAGTTAATGAAAGGCTGTTTGCTTTTTTTGTTTAGGAAAACCAAAAAATGTCTGAGTTGATGCGTAGTTTTTCTACCTGGGCTTTTAATGTGCTGATTGAAATGAACACTATATTTATTTATTTTCAATAGGACAGTGATGGGGACAAGAGTGACGATAACTTGGTTGTAGATGTATCCAATGAGGTAACTTTTTTCATTTTTGTAGTCTTGACATTTGCCCAAAGGTTAAAGGAAAAGTGCATTTAGATGTTAGAAGAAAAAGAATCCTCTGTGTGGATATGTTAAAATATTCACTACTTCTCTTTTTGTTAGTACTGCAGTTACTGTGTCTTCCTCTGAGCTTTATCTGGTTGCCCTCTGGGCTTTTCCTTCTGCTGCTTTGACCAGGTCTGTTCCCTCCACAGTTATGTTCTGATACTTCATAGCTGCTCTGTAGTGGAGAGATGCAGGTGGAGGGCTGAGGTTTTCACGCTGCTGTCTTCAAATGAAAAAGGAAGACGTTACCTAACCTTGAATTTAATACTAGTAGTATTATTGAAAACATGAAATTACTATTATTTTAATGTCCTACATTAAAGACAGCATTTTCTAGAAATGTTTGGTTTTTTAGAATGAAGGCAGAGTGAAGTCAGTCAGTTCACAAAATTTTCTGGAGGTTGTAGCCATTTTTTTTTTTTTTCCTCCTGGGCAAAGATTTTGCAGTGGCATCAAGGTGAGGGGATGGGCCAAAGAGATTTGGGAAGCCTGAATATGGTAGCAAGGTGGTTCTGCTCTGTGAAAAGCACAGGGAGAGAAGCTGACAGAGAAGTGTCTTCAGCAACTCCAAGTGCCCAAATGATGTCAGCCAAGTAGGAAAATGGGTATCCAACTAGAGATTTTAGTAATCCTTTCAGAAGCCCTACTCACAATGAAACTGCTCAATAATCAATCAGTAGACTTAGTGCCCTCTTGAGAGGACTGCTTCCTTCCTGCTGATGTTCTCATGAGCCAAAGGAGCACGGAGAACCTGCAGAATTCTGATGGCATTGTAGCTTATTGGGCTGGCTGTTTCAGGTTAAAGTAAACAGAGTGCCTCTGGAAGAGAGAAAGATAATCACCGGAGAGGTGATGTAATTTTTTCCTGTAGATTTGAGTAGCAGGGTGATTGCAGATGGTATTTAGAAAGAAGTGACATATACTATAGCATATAAAGCATGTGTCTTTATCTCTTGTTTTGAAGATAGACATGAGCAAGGTTTGTATGGCCTAAAAGAGATTATAGAAATGTTTGTTGTCACTAGCAGTGCATGGAAAACGTACACGGAAAAAAACAGTGTAAACTTACTGCACTTACTTTTGGTAGTCTTGCTCTTGTGGCATGTCGTGTGCACTTGCCTTAGTTTGTGCTTAGATATACTTCAATTGCAAGCTCTGTGCTTGGAAACAGTTTATGATTACATGTAGTGTAAGATAAAACCAGATTGCTTACTACATGAATTTATATCTCTAAACTGATGAAGGGATTTCAGCTTTTTTTTTCTATAGAGATAACAAAAAGTTTGAACTTAAAACTTGCTTAAATTCTTCTTTCTTTTCTTTTTTCCCCATAGACTCCTTATTGGTTGTATACCAACCCATGACACTATTCTCTGCTGTTCTTTCCTTCCTATTGTTTTAGGATCCTTCTTCCCCAAGGGCAAGTCCCACTCATTCACCACGTGAAAATGGTATAGATAAAACCCGCCTGCTGAAGAAAGACGCCTCTAGCAGTCCAGCATCTACAGCCTCTTCAGGAAGTTCCACTTCCCTCAAATCCAAAGAAATGAGTCTGGTGGGTAGCAGTCTGTTATCTAGTTAAATGTTCTTTCTTGTAAAGTCTAACTCTCCGTTCTCCTGCAACTACTTGTGGCAGAAAATACATGGCTTTAAACGTTTGAAGCTGAGATAAACTGCTGTTTTGCCAGACTTTTATAGTCTTATTCATCTTTCCTCCTCAACAATATATTCTGCTTAATTTTGCTTTCTTGTATTTCCTAGATTTTTGTCAAATTAATTGCAAATTTATTGTAAAGTACAAGAATCGCTTAACCATTGTTTGGTTTTGCTTGAGCAATAGTTTATGGTTTAACATAGTCTGTATATGGTCACTAAGAAGTTCTTCAGGCTTTTGTTAAACTCTTCTAAATAAGCTGTTGCTCTTCGAAAATGTTTCCTGCAGTATCACTAACAATTTGATCAGATTCTCTGTAGCTTTTGGGTACTATCAACTGTGGTAGGTTTTCAGGGCTTTTTTTTTTATTTGCTATGTCCAATAATAATTGAGACAGTAATGATTTCAAACTAAAATAATTTGGTCATGCATACTGTATTGTCCTGAAAAAAAATTAGCTCAGGCGTGTTTTTTAATTCATGCCAATGTTTTATTTTCATGCTATGTTTCTTATTTTAATTTTGGCAACAATCAGAAAGGTCAGCATTTCTCTCTCGCATGTTAATTTTGTAAGCATTGCGTGGATTTATGAAAATTGGCTGAGGGAGTAAGTAGTAGGTGCCCAGCATCCCAGCTGCTGTTGTGATAAATTGTATAATATGGCCTGGATTAAAAATAATACTCATTTAATTTGTTTAATGATACTAGCATGAAAAAGCCAGCACGCCTGTTCTTAAATCCAGCACACCAACTCCTCGAAGTGATGTGCCAACCCCAGGCACTAGTGCAACTCCAGGACTTCGTCCAGGTCTTGGCAAGCCTCCAACGATGGACCCTTTGGTTAACCAAGCTGGTAATGCATTGCCTCACATGTTTTTATGGTTCCAAAATTAATCTCTTTTTTTACGTATGTAGTTCTGTGCAGATGAATGTTAGCTAAATATATTGCTTTGTTCTTGATATTGAGAGGGCTTGATGAAAAGCAGATGTTTGGATTATCAAGAGTTTGAATATCTATCTCTTATCCTTCTTTGTTTACTTTTGTCTTTATCTGTTTTGCAAATAATCCAGAGACTGAATGCAATATAAAAAGACTTCTCAGAAGTTCCTGGTACTCTCTCTGAATGTGATCTCTTCTCCAGCTCTTTGACTGAGTCTGCTAATACTTGCTGCATTGTACATCTTGACAAATGGGGGGGGGGAAGTTTAGTTTTGCTGTTCAGGCTGGTACAGCAGAGTTGCTTCAGACATGATCTGTTTAAACCACATCTGTTGGCTTTACTGATTAATTTGGCAAAGGACAGATTAATGTAAACAAGGAAATATCACAGAAATGGAAATAGGTAATGGCAGAAGAGACTGTTAGAAGTAACCAGCAAGTTCAAATCCTATGTACACTGAGTGAAAAGAGGTGGTGGTATTGATAAATTATGGCAATATTTCTTGGCTGTGTGTGTATGTGGGAGGGGAAGGTTAGGTATTGTAGGAGGGGAAAAAAGGGCCTGTTTTCTTCCCTGTACGCAGGAATATATAAATCAAACTACTTAATTTCATTACATTCTGTAGCTGCAGGTTTGCGGACACCATTGGCAGTACCAGGACCGTACCCTGCTCCATTTGGAATGGTACCTCATGCTGGCATGAATGGAGAGTTAACCAGTCCAGGGGCAGCCTATGCCAGTCTGCACAATATGTCACCCCAGATGAGTGCTGCTGCTGCAGCAGCTGCTGTGGTTGCCTATGGAAGATCTCCTATGGTAGGCCATACGTTGCATGCAATCTCAGCTGTGTGAGTTGTGGTTCACTGAGAAAAGCTATGTGCTTCATTTAGCACTGTCAAATTCCCAAGTTATAACAGCGCCAGAGGCTTGACAGCTTCACTGTGTGTTTCACTTTGCTGCGTGGCTGGAGAAACAAATTTGCACCTTGAAAGCAAAGAATCTCGGTATATTTATGTATGTTTCCTTTTTTCCTTGCCTTCATCAGTGCTTTGGCTGATTAATAAATGCCAAAAAATTACTTTATGCTTTAAATGGCAAGTAGTTTTAGTACCTACAAAGCATTTAATTGATGCTGTGGACATCTACTATTCTCTTGCTGTACCAGATTTGTGTTCCATACAGACATACCAAGTTAATCTTGGCGCGTGTAGAAGTCTTTTTATCTATGTCTCTGTCCTTGTATTTTGGTGGGGTTTTTTTTTGTGAAATCAACGCGAGAAGTTGGTACGTACGTATCTTGGAGATCTCTGATAAAGTGTGGCAAGAATAGTTGCTTTTGTGGGTGTAGTAAGTAAATGGAGCATCACAGTTCTAGCTACTGTTAAGCAGAATAACCTAGAGGCCTGACTCTACAAACATGAGGTAATGGCAGCTTTATGCATAGACAAGCTTGCCTACTTTTAAATTTGCAAGATTGGACTTAAGACTGTCATTGTGTCATTATTGTAGATAAGGCCGCTTTCTTCAAACTGGTAAACAGGGCTTTTATGTGAAAATGTGGAAATTCTAAATAGTACTTCCACTCCTTAAAGCAATAAGAATTTTGTCTCAGGTATAGCATTCAGAAGAAAAAGTCCGTTTGGTCCAGAATTTCTGTTTGGATTATTTGGTGTACATATTTATTTAAGATATAAAGGTTTAGTGGAATTGCAGTATATAAAGAGAGCATAGTATATTTAAGCTGTAGACAAATTTGTCTGCACCCTGCAGTGTAGCCTCGTGAGGGAGAGATCTGCTGATGTGCCCACACAGTGCAGTGTGGAGCCATGCAGAGATTCTAGCTGGGGCCTGAAGCTGCTTTCAGGCACTGCGCTCTGCCTGCATGGCTGTTGCAGAGTTAGAGTGCTTGTGTGGCTACATGGCGACACACCACAGACTCTGATTCCAGGGCTAGCTCCGTGCTAACAGAGAGGTATTTATGTTACACTCAGTGATGTGAATGCATGCTATAGTTTAATGGTTTTATGTTCGCATATGAGAACTTCTAGCAGAAGCATGCCCAGGGGATAACGTCTTGTTTTTCCCCCCTTATGAAGGGACACATGCTTATCTAATACTGTGAGTAAAAGCCATGTTTTGGTTAAATGCATAATATCTTGGGGGTAAAGAAGAGGGGCAGGGGCTTACTGAGTGAGAAATTGCAAGTGTGAGATTAATTAATTTTTCATTGTCAGGTTGGGTTTGATCCTCCTCCTCACATGAGAGTACCTGGAATCCCTCCAAATCTAGCAGGGATTCCTGGTGGAAAACCGTAAGTAACTTCGAATGTTTTGGTAACATCTGCAATGTCTAGAGAGAATAAAGTTATCTTGTGTCAGCGTACAAGAATTCTAAAGGGGGTAGTGTCTGGTTGTTCCCAAGAGATTGTTTTAGACCTCTCCTGGTAAGAGATGCAGCATGTGAATTCTCTAACAGTAGTTGTCATATCCCAAAACAGGTGTGCATATACCTATTTCCAAGGGAAAGCTGTTGAAGGTATACATTAAAATTTTTTTATTTCTTTGTTTCTGGGGGAAGTTGAGGGGACTACAAACTGGTGGATAAGTGGTAAAATACATGAGATAAAAACATTGAAATGAAGCTTTGTACTATACTGAGCATAAATGTGTAGTGCGAACTCAGACTCGTTGACTGGCACCTGTTTTATCATGCATGAGAGTTGCAACTGTTGATCACAGTGAGTGTCTGAAGCAGTTACTTTAGGAACTGATGCACACCTTGCATAATGGAGCAAGCTCTTTAAAACATTTGTGTATGTGTGCAGCTGGAGAGCAAAAGGATGATGAAGCAGTCATGGAGCAGGTGAATAACTTTCACTAAAGGTTCTTTTTATTTAAAAGTTTTAATTGTTAATGAAAAGGTAGTTAAATAAAATACTTCTGTGATGCTGTGCCTTATTGATGTTACAGTAAAATAAATTCACCAAAACAGCATACATCAAATTTTTCAGTAATTTGGCTTTGGTAGACTGTTGAGACTGAGCTTATCCATGTGCAGTAGTGTCATAAGCATGTACACTTGAAAAAAGTGATTATTTTTTAACTATTTCTGGACAACTAGTGTGTGCAGGTACAGGCAGAGCATAGACTGCAAATTTGACTAATCTGTTTTCTTGGAGAGGGTGGGGCAGAGAGAGTTGTAACAGGTTTTTTTTGACATGCTGTTAGGACCTGTTCTTTGTTCCTTCATGCTTGGCATTCAGTCCTGTCTTCCCTTTTAAACAAAGATGCAGTTAGAGTAGTTTTTCTCTATCTAGGTATTTACATAATTTTGGAACTCACTTAGCACTTTGCTCTTCCAATGCTGGGTGTTCTTGTTTCATACTGCCTTCTTTACCAGTCTACCATGGTTTCATTTTTCATTTTGTAGTTTCAGGAAAAATTCAGAAACTATTACTTTTAGGATACTGCCTATATTATGAGACGCACTGTGATGAAAGTTATAGACACTCATATTTCTGTTTGCTTTCATTTTGAACTCCTGATAATAGCTAGTGACACGTTGTAATGTCAGTTGTGCAAACATCCTTAAAAGCATACCAGATTATAGGCAAAAAAGTGTATTTTCTTCTACTCTTTTTCCGTAACAGTAGGAAAGCAGCAGACTTAGATCAGGAAAGCCATCCTGAATGTGTTTTTGTTGTTATCCACCATGCTTCTGAGAACAGACTTAGCTATCTGTTGGCAGCGTGAGAAACCTGTTAAATCTTGGATTTACTTAAAGAAAAGTTGGTGGTATGTTGACAAGGTTACTGAAATGAGGGCTCAGGGAGTTGGTGTTATGTATCAGATGGGGATATATTTAAATTTAGTATAGTAAGGAAGAGGCATTGTTCTCAAAACATTATTTTATTAAGAGTCAGACTCATTCTTGCTGACTTTAGTAGAATTTGGCGTACTTATATAAAATATTTTTGGAGATCGCATAATCCAGTGGCTGTAAGTTTTTACTTTTAAACAAGTATATTCCAAAGCTTTCAATGACTTATTCCATTAGTAATGCCCGGCAGTATTTTATATTATAAGCGATGGAAAAAATCTATTTTTGTTCAGTCAGAAATTTTCTGTGGATGAGTTCTAGTCGTTGCACCATTCAAGGCACAAAAGTAGTGCATGTATGCTGCTATGCTTGTATCCTGGTATTACATAGCTTAATTACAGTCTGTGTGGGGTTTTAAAAATTTTTATTTAGTGTTTTCAGCACTTTATTCACACTGCTTCACAGATCACCTACTTTGGTACATCCTCCCTACTCTCCACTTGATGTGATGTGTTCTGTAATTTTTTTTTTTTGTGGTCATGTTACTTGGACTGAGTCAGTCATTTCCTCTAATGTGACTTCTTTGCTTATCTTTAGTGTCAGGCAAACCTAAAATTCCATAAACTGATCTGTTATCTTTCCATTGACAGCTTTAGAACAATGTCTTGTTTTAGTCTTGGCTACAGCTAGCTGAAAATTCACTTTTTTCATTTTAGTAGGAAAGGGATATTTCATGTGGTAAATGTTAACTCTCAACTTGTACTTAGAAGCTGACTTTCTTTGTGTTTTTTGGGAAGGAATAGTATACTGTTCTGGAATTGCTCAAGGCAAAAATTTAACAGATTTCAATTCTCCTGATCTTCACACTTGTTCACTGAATATACACTGAGGAATATTTCAAAGGAAGACTAATTTTATCATATTCTAGAATAACAGGTTGGTGTTTTCCCACCTTGTGTCTCTGGATAGAATTATTTGATGGCATATATGAATTTAAATATTTTGTTATTTCTGTACAAATACCTTTATCCTTATTTCTTGGCATTTTTTCCTATATAATGAAATGCTGTACTCAGATATTGGCTGTTTGTCATAACTAGAACTGAAAATAAGTTGCAGTACAAAGAAGAGCTGAATGTAAAATACAGTCATCAGTAGAAGGAACTGTCTGCTTTTGTGTTTTGCAGTTGGGGTAATTTTGTCCTAGTTTAGTTGCTTTGCCACGTTCTTGAGCAGTAAATTAGGTATCCTGAACTCTCCTCAGCATGTCAGATGATACTTATTATATACTTATTTGATATTTATTTGGAAATTGAGGGGCCATCATTACCAGATACAAGCTGAGAAACAGGATTGTATTAGTATCACTTACTGTGTTGTAATGTGTAGGAACTCTGCAGGTGCTCGGTGCTCCTTTGACACAGGTGAGAAGTCATCTTTGGAGGCAACAGATCAGAAGAATATTTCTGTTATTCAGAAAGAATGTAATGATAAGGGACAGTATTCTGTTTCTCAGAACTCTTACCTAGATGAAAGGCATGCAAGTTTGTCTTGTAAGTGTTCTTTTCATAAAACACAATTAATTACTAGTGTATATTTACATATTAATTGAGGTGTGCTTAGCTTGTTTTATGTTAAATTCTAATTGCATTGTGTAAGAACTTCTTCTTTGTTCATCGTGGTTGTTAGCCTAATATGAGGAAGGGCTGTCTTAATGCTAACAACCATTGAACCAAAGGTGGGTAATCGTAGAACCCAGTTGTTCATAGAGGCAGAATGCAAATGCTGTGAGTCAGAAATTTGTGATCGTGGTGGACATGAGCAGCAGTTTCTGGCATACACTATCAATTCTAAAAGATCATCGTAAAAGATAAAAATGCACATTACATTTTTTGCAGTGTTCTGGAATTCAGATGTCAATAGCAATTCATTGGGAAGAAAGATGGGTGGGCAAGGGATACCTGTCAAGAAATACCTTGAGGTTTAGAGAACTTGAAAATTTACCAAATATTGACTCTTCTAAGATTGGGCAACCAAAATACTTGTCAGTTTTGAGAATTCAGGCCTGTGAATATGCCTAGTGCATTAAAAATGGAGTAATTTCTTAATTGCATATAAGTACACCTACAGCATTGTAAGTGTAGCACTGAAAGTACAGGCCTCCCTGAAGTAGCAGATAGTCCTCTATCATGCTGACCTGATGGAGAGGTAACAAAGGACAACAGCAATTGAGCCGCAAATAGTCGTTTGCACTGCTGTCTCCAGTACTGTGTTCTTCTGGAGACAGAAGCTTTCCTTGTCTAGGGTGTGTCATCTTGCAAATGATGCAAGTTTTTGCAAGGTAAAAGGTATGTGTGATGAAAAGTTATATCATAACACCTAGTAAATATAAGTTACTAGACTTAGTAAATACAAGTTACTAGACCACATATGTATGCTGTCAGCAGTGATGTTAGTGTAACATGCCACACATCTTCAAATAACCAGGAACATTTACTTTTTTGTGTGCTTGTCTTGACAGGGGCAAGTGGATTTGGCAATGTGTAGCCATTTCTTTACACAGTGTATTGCTGATAACTTGCACCGTAGAAAAAGCTGTCTTGGCTTGTAAGAAACAATTGCTGGTTGGTTGTTAGGCTTTCAAACTCAGTTATTGGTTTACAAGGCACCCAGCCTGATGGCAACAGATGGAGTTCAGCTTTCTAGAAAGGGGAAGAAGATTCTCACACATCAGTTGGCCGGGCTCATAGTGAAAGCTTTAAACTAGGTTCGAGGGGGGAGAGGGACAAAACAAGTCCCACCAGTGATGGACCTAAGGGTGGCATGCTGATGTTGGGGGTGAAATCGATAGCCCAGCTCAAGTGCATCTACACCGATGCACACAGCATGGGCAACAAACAGGAGGAGCTGGAAGCCATTGTGCAGCAGGATAGCTATGACTTGGTCATCACAGAAATATGGTGAGATGACTCTCATGACTGGAGTGCTGCAATGGATGGCTATCAGCTCTTCAGAAGGTATAGGCAAGGACAGGTGGTGAGGTGGCTTTGTATGTTATGGAGTGTTTTGATTGTGTAGAGGTTAATGATTGTGATGACAAGGCTGAGTGCTTATGGGTAAGGAGGAGGGGGAAGGCCAGCGAGGTAGATATGCTGCTGGGAGTCTGTTATGGTCTGCCCAACCAGGAGGAAGAGGCAGATGAAGCATTCTACAAGTGACTGGCAGAAGTCTGTCAATTGTTAGCCCTTGTCCTCATGGGGGACTTCAACTTATCAGATGTCAGCTGGAAATAATACAACACAGCAGAGAGGAAACAATCTAGGAGGTTCCTGGACTGAGTGGAAGAGAACTTCCTGACGCAGTTGGTAAGAGAGCCTAACAGGGGTGGTACCTCATTTGACCTACTGTTTATGAACAGAGGAGGACTGGTGGGAAATACAGTGGTTGGAGGCTGACTTGGCCTTAGCGACCATGAAATGATAGAATTCTCTATTGGTCAAGTTGGGAGGGGAGTTAGCAAAACCACCACCATGGACTTCTGGAGGGTTGTCTTTGGCCTGTTCAGGACACTGGTCAAGAGAGTCCATTGGGAGGCAGTCCTGAAGTGCAAGGGGGTCCAAGAAGGCTGGACATTCTTCAAGGAGGAAGTCTTAAGGGCACAGGAGCAGGCTGTCCCTCTGTGCCAGGAGATGAACCAGTGGGGAAGACAACTGGCCTGGCTGAACAGGGAGCTTTTGCTGGGACTCGGGGGGGAAAAAAGGAAGGTTTCCAACTCTTGGAAGAAGGGGCAGGTAACTCAAGTAGAATATAGGGAGCTTGTTAGGTCATGCAGAGGGAAAATTAGAGAGGCAAAAGCCTGACTAGAACTCAATCTGGCCACTGTTGTGAAAGGCAACAAAAATGCCTCTGCAAATACATTAACAACAAAAAGAGAACAAAGGAGAATCACCATCATCCTTTGGATGCAGAGATGAACATTGTTACCAAGGATAAGGAAAAGGCTGAGGTACTTAATGCCTTTTTTGCCTTAGTCTTTAATAGTCAGACAAGTTATCCTAGAGGTAATCAGCCCCCTGACCTGGAAGACAGGATCTGAGAGCAGAATAATCCCCCTGTAATTCAGGAGGAAACAGTTAAAGACCTGCTTTGCCAGATGAACATCCACAAGTCTATGGGACGAGATGGGATCCACCCAAGAGTACTGAGGGAGCTGGCAGAGGAGCTGGCCAAACCACTCTCCATCATTTATCAAAAATCCTGGTCCACAGGGGAGGTCCCAGATGACTGGAGACCTGCCAATGTGATGCCCATCTACAAGAAGGGCCGCAAGGAGGATCTGGGGAACTACAGGCCTGTCAGCCTGACCTTGGTGCTGGGTAAGGTTGAGGGTCCTCACATGGCATGTGCAGGACAACCAGGGACTCAGGCCCAGCCAGCATGGGTTCATGAAGGACAGGTCCTGCTTAACCAACCTGATCTCCTTCTATGACCAGATGACCCCCCTAGTCAATGAGGGGAAGGCTGCGGATGTCATCTACCGGGACTTTAGTAAAGCCTCTGACACGATCTCCCACAGCATTCTCCTAGGAAAACTGGCAGCTCATAGCCTAGACAGATGCACTCTAAGCTGGGTTAAAATCTGTCTTGACAGCTGAGCGCAGAGAGTGGTGGTGAATGGAGTTAAATCCAGCTGGTGACCGGTCACAAGCAGTGTCCCCCAGGGCTCAGTATTGGGGCCAGTTGTGTTTAACATCTTTATGGATGATTTGGATGAGGAGATTGAGTGCTCTTCAGTAAGTTTGCAGATGACACTAAATTGGGTGGGAGTGTCGATCTGCCTAAGGGTAGGAAATATCTGCAAAGGGACCTGGACAGGCTGGATTGATGGGCTGAGGTCGATTGTATGGGGTTCAACAAGGCCAAGTGCCAGGTCCTGCACTTGGGTCACAACAACCCCACGCAGCGCTACAGGCTTGGGGGTGAGTGGCTGGAAAGCTGCCCAGTGGAAAAGGCCCTGGGGGTGCTGGTAGACAGCCGGCTGAACATGAGCCAGCAGTGTGCCCAGGTGGCCAAGAAGGCCAACAGCATCCTGGCCTGTATCAGAAATGGTGTGGCCAGCAGGAGTAAGGGAGGTGATCGTGCCCCTGTACTGGGCACTGGTGAGGATGCACCCCGAATGCTGTGTGTGGTTTTGGGCCCCTCACTACAAGAAAGACGCTGAGGTGCTGGAGCATGTCCAGAAAAGGGCAACAAAGCTGGTGAAGGATCTGGAGAACAGGTCTTGTGAGGAGCGGCTGAGGGAACTGGGTTTGTTTAGTCTGGAGAAGAGGAGTCTGAGGGGAGACCTTATTGGTCTGTACAACTACTTGAAAGGAGGTTGTAGTGAGGTGGGGGTTGGTCTCTTCTCCCAAGTAGCAAGTGATAGCACAAGAGGAAATGGCCTCAAGTTGCACCAGTGAAGGTTTAGATTAGACATTAGGAAAAATTTCTTTAGTGAAAGAGTAGTCAAACATTGGAACAAACTGCCCAGGGAAGTAGTAGAGTTACTGTCCCTGGAAGTATTTCAAAAAAAGTGTAGATGTAGCACTTCAAGACATGATTTAGTGGGCATGGTCGTATTAGGTCAGTGGTTGGACTTGATGATCTCAGAGGTCTCGTCCAACCTAATGGTTCTATGATTCTCTCCTGAGTCTTGACCAACCAGTCTTGGGAGCAACTTCCTGCTCATGATGATAAAAGAGAGACTACTTTTGAGATCTATATAACCACACTTTAAACACAGGCATATAAGTCAAATTCTACGTGATTAAAAGCACACTGGGTAAGTCACTGGCATTTCGGAGCAGAAGAGTCATCATAAATCTACAGTATGCATGAAGCACTTGAAAAATGTTCATATTGTCTTCCTCCCACCCCATCTCAGCAAGAACTCAGAGTCTGTGTGTATGCACAGAAGCATTTCAAAACACCTATTATTTAGGTATTTTGAATTGAACAGAACATTTATGCTGTTACATTCCATTTAAAAAAAATCATGTGCAAATGGATTATTAATCTTAAACACCCTGGAAACAATTCCTTAATACTTGCTTAATTGTTTTTCTTCTGTCCACAGTAAAGGTAAGGGCAGGCTGAGACTTCAAAGTTGTGCAGTTCTCTGTACTCTTACTGCTAACAAATATTCTGCAACTGACTTTGATCTGGAGCCCAGGATGGGGCCCAGCTTTTCAGCCTCTTAAGTATTATGACTCTTTAGTTGGATTCTGTACCTGAACAGTTCAGCCTTGAGCAGCCTTGTTGCCGCTCCTCTTATGCTTCCTCTCCCATCCTATGTTTTGGCTGTTAGTGAATAACTACTTGGGGACAGCCACTACTCTTCTTCACAGATATGATACAGATTCCTAGTTAAGCCTTTATCATTACCGTAATTCTTCATACAAAAAGAGAGAAAGAAATGGGAAGAAATACATTTGAAGTACGGCAAATCTTGTATACATGTAAGGGAGTGAACTTTACACTTCCTTTCTTATCGCGCATTTCCCATGCCTGACGTTTCCATGACAAAAAAAATTTCTTATCTTTTGGACTGACTCATCCTCCATTTCTGTATGTTCTCTGAGCAGGCTTTCAACTCGCATATCCAACCATGAAACTCGAATCGGGTACAGGAATTGCATGTATATGCACTATTAATTTCTTCTTTGTTTCATAGCAGTTACTGTTAACCAGTTTTTGCCCTTTCTTTCTGAGAAAACTGATATTGCATGGAGTGGCTGTTTCCACTGTTACCTTCTGTATGAAAGAACTATAGAGTTCTTTCACCTCTCCACTTCTCACTCTTTTTTTAAAGGAGTATTTTCTGCTCTGCTCCTGGGCATATTCAGTTGCTTTGTCATGTCTGTTATGCATCCAAGCATCTTGCTTGTTCTTTCCTTTCAAACTGTGCAGTACATGGAAATAAGCACTAAAATACTTTGAAAATATTGTCTTGGAGCTCAGAACAGAAGATTAAATTGAATTATCAATTTTTGAGCCCTTGGAAGAGGGATGCAATACTAATACTTGAGCTACAGTAACTGAAGATTTCTGAGGAAGAAGGTACATTTGGAAAAGAAAGGGTAATTCTTTTCCAAAGAAAAAGAAATATGTTGGGAAAAAAAGATACCACTAGGGAGATGGTAGCTCATTAGTTAAAAAAAAACAAACCAAAACAAAAAAACCAAAACTCATATCTCACCATTTTTTATCCACTGTGGCCTCTTGAAAAATGCTATTAATGTATCAACAGCATCAAAAACATGAGCTGTAGATGTACTTAAAACAAAAGAAGCAAAAAATGAGCTCACTAGTATAACAAAAAGCTGCCTTTTGCAGTAGTAATTTCATTACTGCTTAAAACAAACAAACAAAGGAACCCCCCCTGCACCTGAAACCCTTATTAACTGCTATTTGTGCCCTGTTCCTTGAGTAGAGCTGACTTTAAACATTACAGTGAACATGAAGAAATAGTTTTGTGTACTTTCCCAAGGAAGGAGTTTTCTTACTCAGTGCTGGCATTCACTTAGTCAACCCTCAGTTTCCATATACTTGAAGTCATGCACTGAATACAAATAAAAGGCATTACAGAAGTGCCAAAACTACCTGGGAAACCTAGCCTTTCAGCTTTTCCAAAATGCTTACTCAGGAAAACATAATTATGAGAAGATGCTATCAGCTTTCTGGTGAAAAGTGTGTGCAACTATTCTACATGTTTCTATTTTCTGTTAAAGTATGAGTTACCAGCTGGAAAGAGAGGCGTGTGAGCACAGCTGGTGCTGATGTTAAAGACGAGGTGCAGAAACAGAGGAAAAGTTGAACTTTGGTTAGTGCTACTGCAAGGCAACAGGTGCAAACCTCATGGAAGAGTAGTGCCTGGTGAGAGATTGCTGCTGTAGGACTTGTGCTGAGACTTGGAAGGCTAGAAAGACTGCAGGCTAGAAACCAGGGGCTGAAAGATCCTTTCATTATCCAGGTGGCTGAGGGATAGTAGCTATGACCTTGGTCCATAGAGTTAAGGCTAAAATTTAACATGCTTCCCCACTGCATGAATACTTTAGTTGAGGCAAGCTGGAAATATCTATTGTGAATCCTTATTTCCCTCTGAGGTTTCGTGTGTGTATTACTTGGCACTGTAGCTCTGATTTTAATGAGAAAAAGATAAGCAAAGAAATAAAATTTAAATATACTGTGTTTTTCTTGTGTTATCGCACTGTAACTGGCTGATTTTTTTTTTTTTCTGGTCTTCTCTTTTCTTTCCCTTCCCCAATAGAGCCTACTCCTTTCATGTTACTGCAGATGGTCAGATGCAGCCGGTTCCTTTCCCTCCTGATGCCCTCATTGGTCCAGGAATCCCTCGCCATGCCCGTCAGATCAACACTCTGAACCACGGGGAAGTTGTGTGTGCAGTTACCATCAGCAACCCCACAAGACACGTGTACACAGGTGGGAAGGGGTGCGTCAAAGTCTGGGACATCAGCCAGCCTGGCAACAAGAGCCCTGTCTCTCAGCTGGACTGTCTGGTAGGTGAACAGGAACTTGTGCACAAGTGTAGCTTCTCCTTGGAGACTCAATAAGGAAATAGCTGTCTTTGTCTGGATTTTGTTCATATTACAAGGAAATAGCAGGCAGTTCTGTTTCCTGCTTTTTGTACTTAGCTGTCTTTTTTTTTTTTTAAACACATAACAGGTGGAGTTAGAGAGAGGAATGCTGATTTGTTTAGGGATAAATATCACTAAGGGTCAAATAACAGATTAGATAAGACTTATTAGTAGAGAGTGTACCCGTTTTGTTGTGTGTTTTTTTTTTTTTTCCCTTCTAGTCTCACTGATTTTTGTGCATGAGTTTAAAAGGGATATAGCCTGGTTTATGTAGGGCTGCACAGAATTTTCCTAGGTGTTTCACTCATAGCAGGAGTGACAACCTCTTTTTTTGTAAGAAGGTAGCAACCATGTAATGAAATAATGTGACAAGGTGCCAAGATCACTTGAAGTCTCACTGTGGTTTTGTGGATCATCCACAAGTTACACATTTTGGTCAGTTGTTTTCTCATCTGCAGGATACAAAAGGACTGAATGCGGTAGTATAAGTAGCTGAAAAGCTAACTCAAAAGTTAATGGCCCAATAAAAGATGACTCTCTTATTAGAAGCAACATAGATGTTTGTGAAATATTAACTGAGAAGACAATGTCATAAGGCACAGTAATACATATTTTGAATGAAAGTAATTCTAGCTTCAATGCTGATTCAATTAAATGTAGTGGGTTTTTGGTTTGGTTTGTGTTTTTAGCCCTTACCCTTTATTTACTGCTACCCTTATGTTAGTTATCTAGTAGTACAAATATGATTGAATATGTGTTCTGTCCTGTGGCAGGTGACTGTCTGGAAGCACAGTCCTAGCTGCTTGCATTTTAGTTCTGGAGCAGTAATGACTAAGCCAACATTTCCACTGCACTATTAATGCTCCTTTGCTGTGAATTACCAAAAAAAAGTAGTAGTAGGAATGCTGCTGACAACTACTTGCAGTGGTTTTTGTATGTTTTGAGTTACTACTCTTAACCATCCCTCAATTTCCTAAAGAACTGCTACCATGTTAGTTTGGCAGCTGTTAACAGAGAAATGAACATCCAATACACTTAAGGAGTCAAGCGTCAAGCATGTAATAAGTGAAAACTGAAATGTTTTCCACCTCTAAATCCTTGTAGTACTTCTTAATCAGCAATAATATCACAAATATGAAACTAATAATGTAAATACAGTAAGAATCATGTTGAACAACAAAGGACCAACATAAATCCAGGACCAGTATGGGAATACTTAATATTTTAACTTTAAAACGGTGAATGCAAAATAGTATTTGAAAGAAAACTCCAAAACCCTGAAAGGCATGAGACTTGAGCTGCATTTTCCTATAGGGTTGTCTAAATGCCAAATGAAAGGTCATTTGCTTTAACATTTCTATTGTTGGTGACCTTAGCTGATGGAGTGCACTTGCAGAAATGCAAGCTTACTTGGGTCTGTTTTTGTGTAATGAGATGGAAGACTTGCCATTTGTCAGGTTTAAAACAGTAGACTGTGGCAACTGGAGTCTGCAGTTCAATTTCTGAAGCTGCATTCTCAGTTTAGTGATGAGAGGTAGGTGTTTGAAACCTTTAGGATCTGCTGGTTCCTCTTCAGTACTTTGGTAAAGGTTTACTTTGGTTTACTGTTTAGAACTTGGGTGCAATCAGAATCATATTAGTGGTCATTATTGGCAGGCATGTATTAACATAACTGAGGTGATTTGTGTTGCACAGAACAGAGATAACTACATCCGCTCTTGTAAATTGCTGCCTGATGGATGCACCCTAATAGTTGGCGGGGAAGCCAGCACTTTATCCATATGGGACCTGGCAGCACCAACTCCTCGTATAAAAGCAGAGCTGACATCCTCAGCCCCTGCCTGCTATGCTCTGGCTATCAGCCCTGATTCCAAGGTGTGCTTTTCCTGCTGCAGTGATGGGAACATTGCAGTGTGGGATCTACACAATCAGACATTGGTCAGGTAAGTCGTTTACAGAAAACTGTAATAGAAGTTACTCTTTGGACAGCTACATAAATATTTGTCTCCCTGAATAGTGGTTCATGACAGCAACGTAAATAGTACTTACGTGCAGATAGTCATGTTAATGTGCATGCAAGTTTTACTTTCTATTGAACTTTTAGGTCAACAAAGATTTTAGTGATACAAAATCTTCAGTTTGTCCTATGCATGCTTAGTCTCTGTGAAGGTGTACTCTCCATCTCTGACTGTCTTGCCTTTTGAATGTTTGCTATAGATGTTCCCGCCGCTTGCTGGCTGATCTTGCCAATTGATAACACGTGGAATTTTGAGACTAGTGCTACAAACCAAACTCTGCTGCATGACCTTTCTGTGACAGATCTTAGTGATTCATACCCTTCGTTTCCAAGCTAGTTGTCTTTTCCCCCCTGCCCTCCGCCTTTCGCTTTGAGACGTAGGAATTTCCTAAAGCTAATTGCTGATGAAAACTGCAGGGGCCTCAGAAGGCTTTTGCCAAAGAATTAAGGAAAGCTTGAGATGTTCTAGTTGTTGAAATCTGATAATTACTAATGAGAAGATTTTAAAACAAACTGCACCATTTAGATTTTTGTGATCTCCCTACACAGAGAATGCAACTTTGCTGACTCAACAATGCTTGTGTTAAACTATTGGGATCTCTGTCTGCACCCTTCCTATTAATATCTCTGCTTATTATTTATCATCTTGACTTGCAGCCAAATAGAAATACAGAAGCTGTTTTCTGAAACTGGAGGAGTTTTGTTCTCTCAGCACTTGTTTTTATCTGAGTTGTTGTTAGTGCTTTTAACTATAGTTACTGTACTTCAATGTTCTCACAAGTTTTGATTTTGCTTTTCAAAACCTGATAGGAAATATTTGACTTTGCTCTGCTAGCCATGAAGCAACTAATTTCTCTAGCACCTGGCAAACGTTTTTGTAGTACTGTTGTATTTCATGCTCAGTAAGAGGGAGGGGCTGATTTTTGCCCGTCAGCAGACACAGAAGAAATGACACGCATGTACAGAGTCCAAAACTAACACCACAACACTGTTTACCTTGAACTGTGGCAGGAAATCATTATTCAATCTGTTTTGTTTTATCAGGCAATTCCAGGGCCACACAGATGGAGCCAGCTGTATTGACATTTCTAATGATGGTACCAAGCTCTGGACAGGAGGTTTGGATAACACTGTCAGATCCTGGGACTTGAGAGAGGGAAGACAGCTACAACAGCACGACTTCACATCACAGGTAACTGGATTTTCCTACAGCTTTGGGTGCGGAGGGAGGTGCAGTAGGAGGGAAACATTTAGGATGAAAGCTGAGATTAAGCCCAGTTCAACTGGCAGATTGTTCACTCTCTTCCTTTTGGCTGCTTACAACAAAATATTTTGGAGCTTTACATTTAGCTTCCAGAAAAAAATGATAGCCTGACACTATTCTCTTTTCCTGTTTTTCTAATTCAATAGGTAAGAACAAGGGTTATTTAGTCACTCGTAGTTTTGAACAGAAGTCTTGCTGTTGAACTATGTGAATTTTATTTGGCCCTTTCTCTCTCTCATTCTCCAAGTTAGTTTAACCATGGTAGAAAAAAATAAAAAGTGTAAATGTGGTTTAATTTTCAGATATTTTCCCTTGGTTATTGTCCTACTGGAGAATGGCTAGCTGTGGGAATGGAGAGCAGCAACGTAGAAGTGCTACATGTAAATAAACCAGACAAATATCAACTGCACCTTCATGAAAGTTGTGTATTGTCACTCAAGTTTGCTTACTGTGGTAAGTTGCCCTGAACACAGAACTGGAGGCCAGGGCTCTAAT
This sequence comes from Leptosomus discolor, assembly GCF_034619465.1. Lineage (NCBI taxonomy): Eukaryota > Metazoa > Chordata > Aves > Leptosomiformes > Leptosomidae > Leptosomus > Leptosomus discolor. The sequence continues at coordinate 38,390,620 of NC_141419.1, read as the reverse complement.
TCATGCTTTGCTGATTAGGTATTACACAGTCATAGCTCATTTGATAATCAAAACTTATTTGGTATCTCAGTTTCTTAAGTTACAAATAAATATCTCTGCTTTATGAATTCAAATGTACTTATCTACAAACAACCATCTATCTAAAGGCTGCTGCGAGGGTTGATTTGTGTGTAAAAAGCTGTTTCTACTTAACAAGAGTCTAGGGATTTCCTAGTATGTAACACACTGCAAAAGCATGAGTGTCCGCATTGATTGTAACCAGAAGTACTATGTTGATTAGTGGTGAGAGCTTTTATTGTGGTAATTAGTTAACAGATTTCATACATGTGAGCTGAAAACCCAGAATCTGTCAGATGTCTGTTTCATAGTCCTTCTGTTTTATATTCTAGGTAAATGGTTTGTGAGTACTGGGAAAGATAACCTTCTTAATGCGTGGAGAACTCCTTATGGAGCCAGTATCTTCCAGGTGAGGATGACGATGCTTTTAAAGAAAATAATAGAACCCCTAGAGTCCCAAGAGTGGACTCAGATATCTTCACCTGTGTGATCTACCCAAAATGGGATGCTGAGATGAGGGTAACAAGACTTTTTTTTTAATGATGTAATATATTTCTATTTTTCTTCTAGTCCAAAGAATCTTCGTCAGTGCTTAGCTGTGACATCTCTGTGGATGATAAATACATAGTCACTGGCTCTGGAGACAAAAAGGCTACAGTCTATGAAGTTATCTACTGAAAAATATGATGGGGATAGAAATTTTAGAAGTTGAACTGGGCCAAAATTGTTCTTAATTGTAGAAGTAGAAAGGTTTTGCCTTTTAAAAAGAAACAAGAGTATTGAGGTTCCAGACCTTGCCGTGAAACTACTCCGATTTTTCAAAATAGAAGGCAACATCCAGCAACTAAATATTGGCTACGTGGAGCAAACAGAACACAGAGGCAAGATGGACAGATGTAGCCTAGGTTTTTGACATAGTTTTTAAAAGCCGAGTCTACTGAAGAATGTTGGAGCCTTTTATTTTTTCTTTCTTTGTGACCTCATGCAAATTGTTCTCATTGCCTGAATATGGGGGATAAATACCTTTCTGTTCCTTGCAGTTCGAGTTGCATTCTGTCCTGTGTAGAGCAGTGGTGGTTCAGATGAACTTTGTTTCCTGGTTTTGCATCTTGTGATATGTTTTTGTATTTTTGTTGAAGGTCAAACATTTGTATAAATTGTAAATATATTTAGTTTATTACAGTAAAGGCTTTAGTACCAACAACCAGTCTTCCCCCCCTGCCCACTCCCTTCCCCCCCTGCTTATTTAAAATTAAAAACCTTTTGGGGATATAAGTGCGTTTTTAGAAGCAAAAGCAAACACTATGTATAGTTTGAAAATGGTGTCTTTTATTCTTTATAACTCTTCCTAGATTCCTTTATCGTACTTCAAAGTAGTTGTTTTGACATATTAGGGTATCAAGTCCGGTAGATACTGTCTTGTGCTACAGAAAACTTAAAAGGCAATTTTGTACTAATTATAGTGTAAATATAAAAATTGAACATTTCATAAAGTTGTGCAGTTTATTTTAAGTTTGTTCTCATGTCCCATGTATATGCTGTCTGGCAGATACAGTAATATGTGCCTGATCAAAACTCATTTGGTCATTTCTCTAGAAGAAGAGGTGACTTCCCTCTCCTTTCTCCCCCAGCTGAACAGAATTCATGCGAGACTACATTTCAACTAGGTACATCAGAGCCTTTATTCATTAACTGAGGATGTCTATCATTAAACAAAGCTAGATCAGCTGCTTCTTTCATATTTGATAGAGAAGTGGTAGCAAATGACCGTTTCCTTTTTAATGTCTTGTCTATACTTAAGTACTCAGGTAAATTTAATGACATTACCAAAAGTGTGAGTTTTACAGGGGATCACTTAAACAATGATAAATACTTGCAGTGCTGCAACTGAAGTGAATTAATCTAAACTAAGTTAAACTTGCTTCTTAATTTCTGGTGAGAATATTGACAAAGGAATACTTTGATTTTCAAATAATCCACTGTACAAATTAATTAGAATTAATTTTCCTGAGTGTCCCATGTTACGCAAGCCTATAGGCTCTATGTATTCATACTGAGCAATCTTTGAGTCCACATCAGTGTGTGACACCTGTGAAGAGCCATGTTAAGCAGCCAGTTACCAAAGCTATGCACCTTCCAAGTTTTCTTGGTGTACTCAAAAGAAGTGGATGAGGAGAGCATGTGTACATTTTATTCTAACTATATTTTTTCAGATTAACAAGTTCTACCACTGTGTGCTAGACAAAGCTAGCTGTTGCACCAGAGAGTGCCGTACGTTTCCTACATTCTGTAATTTAGGTAGAATTTCTGTTGCTAGTGGAGAGTATGGATGAACAGAAGGATATCTTTGAACAAATAATTCAGATTACATAAAGTGGCAGACAGGTTAAGACTCATCTATGAAAAGCTGCTTTCTCATTTTGCTAGCATTTGACAGTGACCTGTATCCCTGCTCTTTCAAAGACATTTAACTAGGAAGAAACAAGTTTGACTGACAGATACATTGACTGGATAGGGAATTTCTTATCCGTGTGCAATTTTTCTCTCAATTTCCAGTCTGAAGAGACATCAGTTTGCTTTTCAGTTTACATGACCACACTACTGAAACCATTTTATAGAATCTAGAACTGTAATAGCCTTAATACATTAACTTTGCATTTGGAATATAAAATGTTAACCATTCAGGATAATCTGGTCTCCTAGAAATTTAAAATTAGTGTTCTATCCATATGTATCTATATCTTTGTTTATTGCTGTTTTGTGAATACCTATCTCTATGAAAATGACAGACCAGCTTAGGTTGTAGTTATATTCCTTGCACACACATAGTGAGGCAAAAAGCAGAATAATCATGCTTTTCAAAGAAATAATTGTATTTGCTGCGTTGAAATATTGTGAAGTGCTATGCCATTTTAAAAAGGGGAAGTCTGAAAAAAGAGTATGTACTAGGTTACTTGATTTTTACGCTGACCCTGCTTTCATACTGAAGTTTTTCTGAACATGTGACTCTGCCAACAATCATTGACTTTTTTTAGCAGCACTGGGAAATTTACTGCACTTAGGAACATTTGGATTTCTTCCAAACTGCTGTCATCTTGGCTTTTACTTTGTAAGTGTTTTTTTTGTTGGCTTTCTTAAAAGCTAATACTAGAGGAACCAAGAATGCAAGTATTCTAACACATTCATGTAACCTTTAAAAAAAAATACACACACGTATATAATGATTCTGCTATAACTTGTGACATAGTGGTTGTTAGTAAGACCCACATTCTCGACAGTCAGGAGGTTTAAAGTCTTAGTGTCAGGAAAATCATGAAATATTTTTGTCTTTTCTTGTAAGCTTCTAGAATGTACAATGAGTCAGAGCAGTTATGGAATTGGACATTATACATGTGAATGAATTTAATGATACTTGTACCGTATGTTTCTTGGTTGTAATTAAGAAATTAATACTTTTTTGCCAATCCATCTACTGTAAGCATTGGGTCTGAAAACTTGGGGATGCATCATACAATAGTCTTCTCAATTTTTTTTTATTTCAGGATTTACTGAGTTTATGAAACTTTTTTTCATTTGTCAAACAGTAAAGCAAATTCCACCAGCAGATGTGATTTTTAAGGGAAAGATACATTTGGTGAAATCTTGGCATGTCTGTCTATGATACTACCTACAAGTTTTAAAACTTCTAGTGCTTAAAACTTCTGTAACTTCTTATAGCCCTGTGTAAAGTAGCAGCTGGATATAACTGCATACTGAATGAAGAAACAGAACAACCCAGTCCAGCAGTAATAGAAAAGGCACTGGGAAAAGCACATGGAAAAAAGAGGTACAGCAGTAACTGTAGTGTAGGTAATTAATATTTTTTTTGTCAATTTAATTACAATCCTAAAAGATTCCTTTGATTAGCCCCTTTCTAGGACAGTCTTTGTTTGCTGGGTGGCCCTCAGTATTCAGATGTCTGAAAGCCGCTCTGGCAAACACTTGTGCCAGATAGAAGCAGGGAGTCCTTACAAAAGACATATTGGATGTCAGTGCAAACAATAACTGATTAAAAGGAGATTTATGGTAATATCAATTCAACTGAACAAAATCCTTTGCTAGCTCTAATATGTATATTTTATATATGTGTACTAGGCATAACCTTTTATAAATCAATTGTGCGGAAAATCATGATATTATTCCACACAATGCATTTGTCAGTGTGTCAGAGTACCTCTTTTTGATTATAGTTCCAAGCAAAGGTAGTTCCTCACATCAACTCACAAGCTGCTGGTCCTTGAGAGAGAATTTTCATCTGCATTAATTCTTTTAAACTTGTTTGGCATTTCAAAAGCTTTTGTTCCTTTAAAGGGAAGAGGGAGGACCAAATGAATATGAAGTTCCTAGATTGTTAAAATAAGTCTAATTTTTTAATATCAACATCAAAGTAGAATCTATCGTCTAGTCATATGCATGCTTTTGTGTATAAACAGTAATTTTTCTGTCATGTCTTTTTGTGGAAAGATTGCCCCACTTATGAGCCTGTGGGATCATGTAATCTAGTTAGAGTAGTCCTTCATATTTTCTGTTATATCGGTGCAATTTTGAGTTTATGGGGAAGTTCCACCATTCTGTGATTAAGAAAGGTGGATTTTAGTGTTTTCGGGCTAAGGAAGAGTACTGAATTCAGATTTCACACTACTGATAAAGTGTTTACCCCTTTAACCATTTCACTGGAGAAGCTGGACTGGCTCCAACTGTGCTCTCTCTTTGAAGGTTTAATTTTTTTTTTTTCATACCACAAATGCATTGAAAGAACATGAGAATGTAGGTCTGTAGAAAATGTGAGTCATGGTGTCCTGCCAGAGTGAGGTCTTTTATTACAGAACAGGAAAGATGAAGCAGCTTAGAGTAGGACCTGATGAACACCAGAAAGAAAGAAAGTTCATGACAGGGATTACACAGAGGGACAAGGGAGGATGGGAACATATACACACACATACATTTTAGTGGTAATCTAACACGTAATCTACCGATTCACCTAGAATGAGATTCCAGTATGCAATTTCACTGACTTCTGTTTCTCCATAATGTTGTTCAGATGTTTCTGCGTAGTAATTCAAGGACAGCTGAATTGTGTGTTGGAACTGGAAGTGGGCATTTCTTTGACATCCATAAGCAGTCATCTAATCCTAAGAGGAAAAAGAGTTGAATCACAGCCAGTTCTCAACATTTCCCATTACCTAATATTTTTGTAGCTCAAAATCAGCTTTCCACCAATTGATAATCCCATTTTCAGCAACATGCTCCCAGATGTCCCGTTGCAGCTTAAGTGCTTAGAGCACTGTGGTGGATTTTACTAGGGAAACCAGACATGTAGGGATTGGGTGCTTTAAAAATCTGCTCTGTGGGTCTAGCTTAGTGACATTTCTGAGACGTTTACTCAGAATTTCTGTTCAATTCTACAGGCAAGATCAAACATACACTTAAACATTTCCTAAACCAGCAAAAACTGTGCTTTGAACACGCTTTAAGTATGTGAGTATAGGGGTTTTTTTTGCTTTATGTTGATTTACTTCATTTTTTTCTTGTTACTTAACTTCAAGAAAAATCTAGAAATTGAATACAACAAGCAAACAAGAATGGAAGTAAGAATGAATGAATAATTATTTTCAGACGGCAGAATATTCTTAAAGATGTTATATCTCAAAACAAAAGAACCTATTGCTTCTATGATACATTAATTCTTGAGAGGATGTGTTTCTGTTTCCTTGCAGCTAAAGTTCTATTCTTAGAAAACTGAACACCAAAATATTGGTGGTGTGGGACCAATGTTTATTATCACTTTCAAATCTGAGCAGAGTTTTGTTTGTGTGTGTCCGTGTCCCTGTTCCTCCCCCATATTCCTTGTTTGCAGGTCCCACAGTTCACTCCTAGAAGCTGAACAACAGTCTGTGCCCTTTCTGGCTCATGCATTAGCAAAAATTTTGTTGCCAACAAGTCAGTTGGTGATACGTAGACTACAGGAAAATCTGATTGAATCTTTTGGTGGATAGCTGCACAGATAATATCAGCCAGTGTATGTTGCAATAATTCCACTTACTAAAGCAAGCACCCAGAGTTAAGATAGCATCGTTGTTCTATACTCATACTTTTATCATTTGTGGAATTCTGGTCAATGGAGTTGACTCACCACAGAAAAATTCTGTGGTGGTTCTGAGGTAAAACTTACGTTTTGAAATCTTTAATCTCCTAAAATTTTGCATGTGATTTTGCCCATAATAAGATTATGTTGATTCATAGAAGAGATGCTGCAAGCATCACTCGACAGTTGATATTGCATAGAGCTTGGCAAAGTACAAAGGTATATTATCTCTTGAACCTAGTTTCTATCTCTGTTTTCTGCCAATAATGAGTTTGAGGTGAAGATAATGCATAGTTTGGAGATTAAGTAATCAGACATACTGTTATCATTACCCTTTTGTATACTCAGTCATTAGCATAGAAAAATGAGGTAATAACTTGTATCTGCAAATAATAAATGCTTCAAGGACTGCTTTCAATGGCAGTTTTAAAAAGTTAACAAGCAGAATGAAGGGATCATAAATGGAAGTTAACCCATAGTGTTTGGAAACTTAGAAATCACTTGTTATTTTCCTGGTAGTGAGCCCAATTTGTTTAAAATAAAATCATCTGTTCATTTCAGTCTTTGTCCCACTTCCTTACAGCAATCCACAGTGGATTACCCCATTACTTTAAAAATTTAATGCAGTTATGATAAACTAGTGATTCTTATTTTGTGGTTTGCTGTAGCAAGATATTTTGAAGAACAACAAAGCTTCCCTTTATTCTTAAACAAAAATAAATCAGCTATTGTTATTTCTTGCAGTTGGACCTGAGTATTTTTTTATTTAGGTTTCAAGTAAATGTACAATCTGGTGGCTTTGCAAATTCAAAATATTTTTGATTGTTGATGAATCAGCCAAATGGTGCTGTTAAGTATGTAAATGATCTTAATGTCAGTTTGGTATTTGCTTAGCATGCCATGCATGCAACAAAACTTTGGAGTGATTCAACTTCTGTGACCACATAAATATACTTCCTAGAATAAGTTTCCTTTTCATACAGGGACCAGTTTACTACTGTGCCCCGCTGTGTTTCCTGCTGAATGTGTATTAGTCCTCCTGAGATGTTTTAATGCGTTATACATACATAATGCTTCTTCTAGCTTTCTCTGTCTTTCTGCGAGATGTGTATTTCTGATAGCAGTTGGGTGAATATTTGCTAATCTATGATATAACTGAGTTTTTGAATGTGAACTTCAAGAAGTTTATAGACTTGTATAGAGTAATCATTAATTTTCATTTGTTAAATTCAAGATTCTCAAGTCCTGATACTCTTTTGTGTTTTTATCAGTGAATCTGTTTAAGGAAGTACTTCTGAGTTTTGAATGGTTTACATAGCTTATTTTATTTGTTTATGTAGACACTCTTCTTTGAGTGCAAGTTATTGACCTGGTACTCTATTTATAATTCTGCCTGATTCTTCAGTATTTTATCTAGCTGTAACTTATTAAAAACCACAAATATGAAATGGGGATATTAATGACAAGTGGTTTAAATGTGAGAGTTTCAAAATGCATGTTAGAATATTTCAACACTTTGTTCACTGTAATTTTACATTTTTTTGTTACTTAAGTAATTAAAAAAATCCTTAGGGTTGAATTATAGTAAAAATTTATACATCGCAGTACTAATTTTGTCTCCCAGTGGACAGCAATAATTTAGATGGGATTGTTTTTACTCTACTTAATTTATTCTTATTGGGGGGAGGGGAAATATTAACCTTGCAAATTTTGCTAATTATAGTAATTTCATTAATGTTGTTTGTTTTTAATGATCTCCATGCCTTCAGAAACTTATTCTTCAATATTCTGAAGAAAAACATACAGATATACAGGGTTCTGTGATAGAATGTGTTTACAGTATTTATCCCCTGGGTTTGTTGTGCTAGTAAGGGGAAGTACAATGACAGATATAACTTGCAATAGTTGCTAGTGTTATGTGCCTTTGAATAATTTTCTTTAATTTTTTTTATATATCTTAGGTGAGGGTTAGCAGCTTTAAATCAGTTTCATTTATATTAGAGTGGATATCGTGATACATTCTTAGAGCTTTACTAGTTCACTAACTTTATTTTAAAATGGTAAGGTAAATAGTTGTGTGGATGGTTCTGGATTGGTCATAGACTGTTCAAATTTAACTTTTTAGGTTTCAAGCACTGCTAGAGTAGAGGGAGAACTTACCAGTCATATCTGGCTTTTTTTTTGTGCTTTCATTTTGTACTATATATGATCAATGAGATTTTCTTACCACAATGTGTGCTCACTGTAGTGGCTTTTTAAAATGTTCCCATAGTTTGCACTGTGTGTTTTGTTTAAATTTAGCTTACAAATCAATCCCTTTCTGTAGACATCTGCTTTGTACCTTGAAAAGTATGAAAATAATCAAAAATATCACTGTGTTTGACAGTGAGACTGTATATTTCTCTGTTTCTGAGTGTGAATAGCATTTAGCAAGGCTTGTCTAGTTAAAAGGGAGTTAAACTAGTAATCATACATGATCTGTGTTTAGCTGTCATTTGTAGAAAAAGTGCTACAAAGTGATATGTGGTGATAACAAATTCAGAAGGAAAAGAATATGAAATTCAGATAGCAGCTTGAGTGATTTGCTGTTAGCATGGGGCCCAATAATACTACAAAGCCATAAACTCTTGTCTTTCTAGATTGCCCAGTTAGGTGGCAGAGATGCAATTTGTCTTTTCTGAAGCTGCCTGCTGCTTGCTGGCTCCATCTCCTGTCACAGCCTATTAGCTCCCCAAGAAAATTGGTGGGAAATTGCCTGCAGATTGTAGGAAATTGCATCTCCAGGCCCTGGAAAATATGTAAGATAGCACAACACTGATCCTCCCTGAGCAGCTATTAATACAGCAAAAGCTGACCTTTGGCATGGTGTGAAATGACTTTGCTATTTGCTGAATAAAGACTGTATTATGTGTGGTTGAAGGAGGGTACAAATTACTATCCTAGCTATGTTTGTAGCCAGCCTGCTGCAGGAAGCTTAAGCACTAGCGATAGGTTTTGCTGCCCCCCACTCCTTCCTATTGCAAGGTGGGAGGTGAGATGTTACAGCCTTATCAAAAAAATTCTATTGTACAGATGGGCAGAAGGCACCATGTATTTAAAATATGCTAGTACATATGGAATTCAAAGTGACAAAACTGAAAGATCATTTATGAAACTAATCTCAAAAAATTGGTGGTTGCCTCTGCTTGGTCTAGCGTTGGTCAGAATAGGAACAACTTCTTGGCTATTTTGTTCTATGTGTATATCCATAATAAACATTTGATTTTGAAGCAGTTACGATGAAACAGAGCTGATTTATTGTGACTGCTGAGTATAAAAGTCATGGGACGCATATTAGTTCTGATAGATTTTAGCATTAAATTCCTTGCTGCCAGGAAACTCACCTCTGTCTTGTTTAAACAAATTCCCATGTGTTCTTTATGGTGTGATATGCAGTGAGTTCCATCCTCTGTCATTTCTACTAGAGTTAACTTTCTAATCTTGTATTTTACCTCAGTTTTATAGGGCCTCTCAATAGAAGAGTCAACTTTTCCTTGAATCCTGAGAGAGGGGTTATACGGAATTAGTTTGCAACATAAAAAATAAATGCCAACATTTTATTTGAGCTTGCAATTGTACTTAGTTGGTTCAGAGCCTCCTGAGGAAGATGTGTGTGTGAATCAGAATGATGTATTGATCAGAAGTGAACATGGGGAGAGCAGCAGCAGGGAAAAAGTCATTTTGCAATCAAGAGCAGTGCTGTTTTCAAACTCAGCTGAGATCTTTTGGTAACTGGCAACTGCCCAGGGATCTGAGTGGAATCAATATGTTCATTTCCTATTGTATTAGTGTCCACTAATGTAAATGAGCTGACAAGGCTTACTAACACTCACAGAACTGATTAAGGAAAAGTAGTGGCCTACCTTCCAGAGCTGAGCATAGGGCAGCGTGACAAAACCAGGTACTGTTCATAGTTCAGAGCACAGCTGAAGGAGATCAAGAGCACTTCATGTTACAGGGCTGTTTTGCATTCTTATGGTCATGCATGCACACATATGTCAATCTGAAATGCTAATTTATGAGGCATTGTCTTTCTAAATTAGTTATAGCACCTTTTCTGGAAGTTACGCAGTTTACTGCTGTGTGTCGTCTTGTAAAACACAAATATAGGAACAGAAGAGCTGTGGTGCTTGAGCCTTTATTCTGTATTTACAATAGCTGTTCATCTTCCAAGGTATTACATACTCAAGTGCATTCTCAAAATAAACCTTGCCATTTAGTAAAAAACATGAGATTTTTTTGTATAGTGCAATATCTATATTGGAATCAGCAGAGAATGTTTAGAAGACACACAAAATCTGCCCAGTTTAGAGGACACAGAAAATCTGCCCTGGCTAATCACTGAATTAGCCTTCTCTTATAACAAACTAACAAACTGAACTGAGTGATATAGTATCCTGAAATTCATTTCTTCTATCCGATGGTATTGTGAACACTGTTATCTGCTTGCCTGCTCTGGCTTTAATGAGGCCAAGCCCATCATTCTACACAGAGCAAGGAGGTAACAAATCATTCTTGCATGAAATGCAGAAGCTTCTTGTCATAAATTCGAAGTTGCAAGCTCTTGCTTTAGGGAAAGAAAAAAATTTCAAACTGAGCTGTGAGGAATTTGGAATGCACCAAATGCTGCTCTAGATAGTTGGATGGTTTGAGAGAGGGTTGGTGGGGAAAAAAACAACTCAGACAAACCAGTTCTTAGCCAACACTTAATGACTGGAAAAGATGTGCAAGCCATAAGTAGCACCCTTCATCCTGTAACTGCTTATGAGCTCCAGCAAAAGACAGGACAGTAAACTGTGCTCATTTTCTTTCTCTGTAATTAGTTCAAAGAGAGTTTGTCAATCTAAGCTCTGGTCAGTTTGAGTTTGGTCAGGCCATGTTTCTCATATTGCATAAATGCAGCCAATAACACATCAGAAAAATCTGTGTTCCTTAATCAGCCTGCCTTGATTTTTTTTCTTTTTAACAATACCTTCCTGTGTAACACTTCTTACTTGCCACACTAGGAAAATGCAGCCTTTTTTGCCTGTCTTTATTCAAATTTCCAGTATTCCGAATGTCATAAAGTGGTTCTAATTTACTGCAGTGTCCTGTTGAATATCAAATGTTTTACTGGTGTCATTTTTCCTAGCCCCAGCAAAAATTTTTTAACTATGAATAGTTCATTGTACCCAGAGTCATATTCACAGTCATTCGCTGAAACAATTCATAGGGTTTTTTTTTTTTCAAGTTCTCCATCAATGCCTTCCACTGGATGTTTATGAAATAGATGACCTGAGCATTCCTGGGCTCTAGCAAAATATCCTTTCTCTTGGACCATACCTGTCTGATACTCCAGCTGAGAGTAATCCAACCTAGTCTCCATCATTTGCTCTTAAGAATCCAACACTATGAGACAAAATCCAATAGTGCTTGGCCCAGTTAGCCAAAGAGCTTATTTTTCTATGAAATATCCCAAAACTATTCTTTATACTCTAATAAAGATTCAGCTTTATGCTTATAAAAAGACACTAAGCAGGCATGTACCATGGCCACAGCCCTTCTTAAGGCTTTCAGCACTGGGATGGGCTGGTGCCTATGTTGAAATAAAGAGGAGCTGGGGAAGATGAAGAGCAAAGCCTCTGTTTTGACCGGGTTTTTCTTATTAGCACTTAGCTGTGAGATGAGAGAGGACAGTGAAGCATGTGGTCTCAGGGACAGAGCCAGCAAGGGTTTGGAGGGGCCCAGGTGCCATGTTCTGATGGACCTCCAGTAATATTCAGGGAGAGAGGGGTGAGCAACAGTGTGCACATAAAGTGGTGGGTTGTAGTATGGTGTCCAGCTAGCCTCAGTGCTTCTGGAGAAAGGACTGGGAATGGGGTGCTGGGCAGGGAGCTGAGGAAGGGGGACTGGCATTTGGGGCCTGCTGGGAGAAGGGTTGCTGGGGGAAACTTAGAGGGGTAGCGTATGAGCAGTGGGAAATTGAGGTCAAAAGATGCGGTATAAATAATTTTCTTGTGGATGGTGATGATGAGTTTATGAATTTGTGAATAATTTGTGGCCCCATCACTAAGTGTTGTTTGGAGTCTGGGCTTGTCCAAGACAGTCCAAGGGCAAGTGAAGAAAAAGACCTGGAAGAAAGGGGTTTGTGGGGTGGCATCAAGTGTTTGCCTTGTTGTGGCTGGTTCCACTTGTGGGGTGTCCGCTAAATTAACAGTGAACTTGTAATCTTCCTCGCCTCCCTGCAGCAGCTCTGCAGCAGATTGGAAGCACCTGAGGTGAAGGATTTGCATGCCCTGGCTCTGCTACCTCTCTCCAGTCAGGGCGAAGAACTGCTTTATCTGGGCCTTGTTTACTGGAAAGGAAAGTGACTGTGGATTGGAAAGGAACATTATTTTTCTGCCAGCAGGGAAGACTTTTCCATTTGCAGAGGAAATGGAGATACGTTAGAAATAGCACACTTGAGCAGCAATGAAGATGTGACACTGGAAAGGTAAGCCAAGATTTCATACTTGATTGAAGAGATCTGGGTGGAATATTACATTTGTGTTATTGAGCCAAATACAGCAAAGCCAGGACACGGTGTTGATTGTTCTGATATTTTTTCTTGGTACTTTTAGGAAAGAAGGCAGTGGAAGAGCAGATGTGCAAGCAAATGTTTATCTGCATGTTTGATATGTTCCTGAGAAATAGTCTTATCCAACCAGGCGATGGCTAACAACTGTGGTTGAAGTGTGCTTTTGGCAGAGAGCTCAACATTCTGGTTTGAGACAGCTTGCTTGGAGTTGTTCTAGTGAAAATAGGCTGTATATAGGTACAATCAGCGGTCCTCTTTTCTGTTCCCAGGAAAACATCTTACTTGTAAGGAATTTCACTTTCCTGTTCAGGAACACAATAGCTAGAAAAGACTGAAAATTCCCAGTTCAAATAAATGTTGATGATTAACTCTTGGTCAGTCATGCTGGAGACTTTGCAACCTGGATATAAGGCAGGAAACAGATGAGGTATTTGCCCAGGTGAAGCCTCTGACTTTTGCGGCATGGGCAACTATAATGTGACATTAATAGCTCTTGTTTTGGAAATTATACAGGCCAGTGTCAGAAAGTGCTGAACATCATATGATATTTACCTCCAAAAAAAAAAAATCCTTTGGTAATCCTGATGAAAGTTCGTTACTCTCTAATCTTTGCAAACTGGCAAATAGTACAGAAAATTGCAGGTATCGTTCAAAATCACTGTTGCTTTTCTAGGGTTGGTACTATAGAAATCCTTAAAAGTGGGTTTTATGTTTGTGTGGGTTCTGTTAGTTTCATATATAGCGACAGAATCTTCTTCTGTCAGGAACAGAATAGGGTTGTGCCGTGTTGCTTTGAAATGTTCCACGATACGTGCTATAGCAAAGTGTCTTCCCTGCAACACTAGTACTTTAAAGTCTGAGGCTTATCACAGCAATTTCCCATGCTTTCATCCAAGCCTGAAAATATGCCTCGAGCAAGACATTCAATCAAAAGTAAAACATTGCCAGTTATTGACTGTGTCTCCAGCTCCTTGGGAGGTAGCTTGCTGCTATGCCAATGTGAAGAAACTCATATTACAAAAGTGAAATGAAAGAAAACAGAAATTAAACAATAAGAACAGCTTCAGCTCTGAGCAATTGTCTGAGTATCCCACAGCAATCAAGTTTCTGTTTCTAGAAGAACTGTAATTTGATCTTACTTTCACTGATTTATTTTCTGTTGTAGTTTTGAGCTTTTCAAAGCAAGCATTTCCTTTTCCTTTTTGAATGTGTCTAATCAGAGATGTGGCGGATTTGAAAGGCCTGCCTAACATCTGTAACTCTTCTACTCTCCTCGCCCCCCACCCCCCCCACCCCACCCCACCCTTGATTCTTGTTTATCTTGGGATTGCACATGAGCAAAATATCTATTTCTCTCTTATCCAGTCCTGAGAAACAACTGAGATCAGTGGGTTGGGCTACTGGACTATTTTGCAAGAACTGGTAAATCAGGATTGAGCTCTTTAGATGAAACTAGTTAGAAATGGTATTAAATCCTAATCTGTTGGGCTTTGGCAGTTTAGGAGAATACAGTGTTTAGTATCTTGTACTGGAAGAAGGAGCTGGTTTGTTATTTCTGTTAGCTTTGCAATGAATGTCATGTTGTGCAATCAATATATGCTTGATTTCCTGCTGCGAGTGGAGGGAGATAGTCTTCTAACTACCAATTCAGGCATATAGTGGGAAATCTGCTGGAAAACAAACACAACAAAACCAATAACCAACTGGGAAAAAAGTCTTTCTCTTAAGGTATTAGACATACTTGCTTTACTGAGAGGAGCATGACACATGCACATCCACGATAGGTCTCCTCGATTACACATCTGTGCCAGCCTTTGCTAAAACCTAGTTATTTTTCAGTGACTTCTCTTGTATTTGTCCCATAAAACTACCTCATTTATTTAGTGTATGCCTGTAGCTTTGTATCTTCTTGTTCTTGCTTCCTAGTCTCTATTCATGACCTCTTTCAAAAAAACAAGGAGGAAGCCTTATGTTGATGTTTATCAATAAGGCTTCTGACCTCCTGCTAGCTCCTTTTCCCACTAAGCCACTTCTTACCAGAATTATTGATTTAGCTTGGAAAGTGCCAGGCAGACTGTCACAGGATCATTGAATAAAATTTAGGTCAGAAGGGATATCTGTATGTCTTGTACAACATCTGCTCAGACAGGGCCAGCTTCAAAGTTAAGTTGGGTTGCTTAGGACCTGTCTAGTTGAGTTTTACATGACTCCAAGAACGGAGATACTACAGGTTTTCTGGACAACATGTTTCAGTGCCCAACCATTTTCATTATGAATGTTTTTTAAAACGTAGTTGAAATAAGGACTGCTGCCTCTTTGGCTGTGCAGTCCAGAAAGTTGTGCACTGTCCTGACAGGCAAAAATAGTTTGATGGAGCAGGATGATTTATGGGCTGTTCTTTCTACCTAGGACTCTTTGAGAGGAGACTGTCTTCCTTCTATTCATTGTTCTACTTGTAGTCCTTGCTCGATTTTTATTATGTAGTTCTCATATACTGGAGTGGGACAAATGGTAACTTGCATCCACTAATAATGGCAAGGTGTGTCGTCTGCCACCATGAGTGGTGGGAAACAAATGAGATGAAGTAGAAAGAGAGAAGATTAGATGGACATGGGGAAACAGCACTGAAGGTGGTAACCAGCTGGGATGAGAGGAGCTGGAAGAGACATGTAGGGAAAAAAGAAATGGCGATTTTAACTCCTCCATGGGTATGACTCAGTCTTGAGTAGGCTGTAAAATCCTGTCATGTTTTTTCCCCTTTCATTATATGAAGAAGGAATTTATACCTTAAAAATGCCATTGTGGTTTCCATCCTTGAAAGCTGTTAAAGCTCTTCTGTATATAAATCGCTCCCTCCCATGCAGTAGCTGAGATGACTTCTTAACTGCAAGCACAGCACTTGCATGCAGCACTGACTTTATGGAGAAGGGCTTATTACTGGGTGAACTGCAAAAGCACTAGAAAGCTGTTGTGTGCTTTTATTGTGTCCGAGTTGTCCTAAAAGCTCTTTGTATAGCCTGAGCAGTCACAGGAACATTGTATGCACTGGAATGAACTTGGCTAGTGACAATAATACAAAACGTGGATTCAAAAGGATAGCGATATTTTCATGACTATCTTCCTCTGGACATACTTACTGTGGAAGACCTGGCAGTACTCAGCTCTACTGTTGGTGGTGTCTAATATGTGTGTGGTATGCAGTGTGGTGGACCAGAGGAGATCCTAAGAGCGCTACCCTCCTCCTGCTCCTTATTCAGCTGCTTGTAGCTTCAGCTATTGTAAAAGGCTTTGCTGTGTTCTTGTCCAATTAGATACCATGTAATGTACCGTGGCACAGATTGTATTTGCTAGTTATCAGTTGTAAGCCAAAGTTCCTGTGAGGCAGAAACACTGTTTTTCCTGATCACGATAGATCAAAAACTGTGTGGATATTGACAGTACGATAATATGTGGCCTACCAGTGGAAATACGGTGCATAATGTGACTTGTAGATGCAGCTGAACAAATTGCTCCCGAAGCTTCAGGGATCACTTCAGTGTAAACAGAAAGCAGGGGTGACCTGTGCTGTGTTCTCAAAACATAATAAATGCATTCTCTGTGCTGCTGCTTACCTTCCGCTGAATCAGGTATTTTAAAAAGCTGTGGGATTCCTTCTCTGGGCAAAACCTTGAGTCTCAGCTTCCTGTATTTCAAACTGAATTTCTTTTAGTTATCTTTGAAAAGTTGCATTCAAGTGTATTTGAAGCTTCAAAATCTTTGTGTAGTGCAGTGTAAGTTACTGCTTGTAAAATTCCTGCTTTTGGCAGCTGGCAAATCCATCTGCCTGTTCCAAGAAGGAAAATTAACGGGTTTTTGGAGAGGAGCCTGATCTGGCTGTAAGTTGTACATAATTTTGTTGATTTTGGTGAAGAGCAAGTACCTTGTGTTGAATGAAGAATTGAGCTACTTCAGTAGCTGTTGAACCTTTTTTTTCCCACTCAGCACTTCTTATGTGCTGTTGGGTACTTTTATTTGTTGGTTTCTGTGGTGTTTGTTGATTGTAATATTATAAAAATGGCTTTTCTGTTTTTTTCAACTGAGTAGGGATAAAAACTGCAACTTGCATCTGTCTTGAGGAGAGCAGAGAAAGTGTGAAAAGTTCAAATGAGTTTTTCTGAACTACGCATGTTTTGTGCTCCTACGAGCTCAGGAATAACAGGGGTCTTATGGGCAGGTACTCATTTTATCTTGTTTTTTTTCTTGGTGTAAGGCACTCATTTTTGACACTAACTGGTCTAATATACTGGTTTGGCTACCTGTAGATGCTACTTGCTGAGTATATGTTATGGCATCAAGAAAAGAAAGAGCAATAGCAGTGACTGTCTTAAGCAAAAGAAAATACAAAATGAGACTTTCCTTGACTGTCATTTGTCATGATGATTACCATTTGACTTCCCAAGTTTGGAGCAGGTACCAGCAGGCTTTCAAAAGAGCCATGGAGCCTATCACAGGTTACTGCTGTGCCAAATATGATGTTGCTAGACATATACGTGGGACTGAAGGAAGAAAAATACTCAGCAATCTGCCATAACTTAATCCAGATGGTCAAGTTTATGTTTTCTTTAAAATGCAAACTGTCTCCAGTGAATTCATTAGAACCATATTGTAGCTTTCTTTTCTAGTATAATTTTAGCGTCTAGGTTAAAAAGTCTGGGACTGCCAAACTCATCTCAAGTGCCTGATTATTTTCTTTCTGAAAGTTTTAAACTGTTCAACAATATTTTCTCTTTCTTCCTCTCTCCCTGTCTCCCACTTCCTCTCTCACCCCTTTTCTCCTTCTCTCCTGTTTCCTGTCTCATCTCCCTCCTTCACTCCTATATTTGTTTTTTGTTTTGTTTTGAAAATAAACCAGTGTACAACCCTGTGAACCATGGCTTAGTATATCTGGAGATAGCTAATACATTGCTTTTGTCTGTGATTAATCTTGATGTTTGAGTAACAGGGAACTGGATTGTCATGTATTCAGCCAGAGTATCTGCCTTGTTCTTATCATGATTTAGTCACTTGTTGAATAAGAAACATTGGTCCTAAATATGCTAATGTGTTTGTCTGCCCATGTTTCCAGACTCTTTCTTCCTATACCTTTTTGCTGTTTTGAATTTTCTTTTTCATTTATTTAAAAGGTTTGACAAAAGTACCCAAAATCTGGGACAGGTGTTCTTATTTAGTTTTACTTAGTTTTAATCAAAGTAGGCTAAAGCTGAAGCAATTTTGAGAACCTAAATATAATTCTTTTATATACATTAATTCTGATACAACTAGATCCTTAAAGAGCTCCAATACCTACATCTAGTTGCGTAAAAAAAAAAAAAAAAAAGAATTCAGCTGAGTAAAAAAACCCAAGAAAACTCAAAACCATCAGCACTTTGCACCCAAATGTCTCATGAAAGAGCACTAAGTATTGTTTACTGATCTTTCCTGATAGTGACTTTACTAAGAAACCAGGAAATCAAATTTCTAATGAAATAGGACAAGCTTACACTGGGACAATAGTAAGATATTCACTGACTCATCTGTAAAGAGACAGTGTCTATTTTTAAAAACTGTGAAAGAATGGTGTAGAAAAGTACTTCTGGCTGTCACTACTTTGTAGCTTTTCCTTTTCTTTTTTTGTTCACTTTTAAAATAAAATTAGCTTTTGTACCTCTATTTCATCCTTCCTAAAATATGAAGAAGCTGAACTCTATTTAAAATGAGAAGAGCTCCTACAGTGGGCAATTCTCAGTGTGTAAATAGCATTGTACCACTTGCTTTGTTTCTTTTAGGAACCTATTGTCTAAGTTGCTTGCGTTAGACAGTACAACTATTCCCTGGATGTACAAGAGAAGTACTGGCATGAGTAAATCAACTGATGTCTAACGCAGCATGACAAGGAACTGAAGGGAATAGGTTGTACGTTTCTCCTTCCTGATCTTTGTTTAGTTATAAGGAAGTAATTCTGGAGGGGCATGTGACATTTAAATTGATCATATTGTCTGAACTACCTGATTTGAATTAATTGATTGACAATACATCAAATAAATATATATAAATTGGAATTCAACGGATGAAGTTTCCATTTGCTTACTTAACTAGATCAGATTCTAACAACAGCTTTCTAGTGCTGGAAACAGAGTTGCTTTCTCTCTCTCAAAACAAGTGCAGCAGCTGTATAATGTCCTTTCTGAAGGTATCTGTCAGTCCAGTTCAGACTCTGGCTATTGGCCACTGTCTGCTATTTTTTCACACTGAATGCCCTTGAATATACCAGGTGCAAAGCTGCGGTGCCCCATATGCATCATAATAGTCACAAAGCAGATCATCAGCTCTTGACTGTTCACAGCCCAGTAATGGGCCAAAGTCTGATTTATTTCTGTTGCAGAATTGCATTGTGTTGTGGTAGAAACACATCTGGAAAACGGAGCATGGTAGTACTCAGGACCACATAAGCCATCTGCTATGTATATGGTACCACAACAGCGCGTCAAAGATCAAAGGAGGAACAGATTATGAGTGGGGCAGTAGTACTGTGGTAATATCAGATGTATAAGAAAAGTGAGTTTGCTTGGTTTTGTTATCATATGTATTTGGTGATTATTAAACAAAGCTATCTCTGTTTTCTAAAATGCTCGAATTTCTACAGTGAATTTGGACTTCGCTGTGCAGAAAATAGTGTTTTCACATGAGCAGTAAGGTGCAATCAACCATAGTAATGTTTGGACAATGTTTGCTGTATCTGGTACAATGGGCTTTCTTATTTTTCTGAGGTGTTGCTTTCAGTATTACAGTAGTGTCCAGTAGGGATCAGCACTCTATTAGCCTCCACTTGTTGAAACAAACAGAAGACCATCCTATGCTAAAGACTACAGGATCTGGTTTAGAAAGAGTAAACTAACAAACTGGGAGAAAGGTGGAGATGTGGTGTAATTTAGCACTGTAAGTGCTTCTTTTGGGGAAAAAAAAAAAAAAATGAAAGTGTAGCTCCTCTGTAACACAAGGGAAATAGACAGTGATGCATGCAAGATGTTTGTTCTTAAAACACCAAAGGGAGCATGCCAGTGTTGGTCCAAGAGACTGTTGTGGGACAAGGCGTTGTGCAATGATACCCATATCCAGACTGCTTCTGACAAATCTTGTCTTGTGTGAGAAATGGAGCAAGAGTTAGAGGTTAGAATCAAGATGCTTAGAAAATTGTGACTTGTCCCAAAATCTTTACGATTTCAGATGTCATGGGATGGAAGGCTCTGAGATGCTGAGTAACTTATCTCTGCCAGGAGATCTAAGAGCACAAGATAGACACCTGGTATATGTTGCTGGAACATGACAGCAAGATACATTCCCAGAAGCATGTGGGATTCAAACTTTGGACGCCCAATGGAAAGATGTTTTTTGTAAGCTTGTGAAAACGTGAACACATTGAAACTTGTGGAAATGTTCCCATTGACTTCAGTGAACCTGGAATTTTACCGCATTTTCTATGCTATGTTTCTAAAAGCCAGGTCCGCCTGACAAAACAGCTGTATCTACTGTCTTTTCAAAGTCTTTTCAGGGCTCTGTTGCAGGCCTGCCTAAAATATTCAGCATTACATCTCAGAAGTTTATAAAAAGACATGAGAAAATTTCTTTTGTTGAAATAGAATCATAGAGTCATTCAGATTGGAAAAGACCTTTGAGATCATTGAGTCCAACCATCTACCCCACTCCACCAAGTATACCCCTAAACCGTATCTCCAAGAACCACATCTAAACGGCCTTTAAACACATTAAGGGATGGTGACTCAACCACCTTCCTGGGCAACCTATTCCAATGTCTGACAACCCTTTCAGTAAAATAATTTTTCCTAATGTCAAGCCCATACCTACCCTGGTGCAGGAAATGCTTCATGATGACGAATTACCTGAGATGTTTTAAACTTGTTAAGCTATTGTCATCTTGTCCACCTAAACTTCTGATAGCCCTTTTTTTTTGCGGATGCCAATGTTTCCTAAGTCTCATGGGAAATATGAGTCATAAAACAAGCTCTTTTTCCGCTGGGTGCTACTTCTGATCTCAACAAATTATGCTTTAACCAAAATATTGTTGGACCCAACTTCCAAAAAGCAGTATCTCTTTTGGTGAAGGATTTTTCTGGCAAAACACAAGGAGCCTTCCTCTAGGAAAGCTGCTGCTTTCAGAGGGAGTGTCACTCAGAAGAAGCCAAGTAAAGACTAGGTTTACTATATGCCAGGGGATGGCCCTAGGCAACATGAGTGCTTTTCCCCACTTAATGGTCTTTAGTTTTCTCTCTGGCTCAATGCCTTGCAACTCGTTTGTGAAACAACAGTATAACAAAGACCATGACAGCACAGCTAGGGCTTTGAACTTATAACTGTACCCCATACAACTTCATCCTTCTGCCTTTTTCTCTTCTGCCAATAAAAAAGCTGAATAGCTAGAATTAGTGCTCCTTGAGTACCAGTTCACTTGCTTAGCAATTTTATTCAGAAAACAGATGGTTCAGTATGTGAAAGAGGGCTAGTAGGGACCTCTGTGTGAGGTCCTTGGCAGGGTAATCTCGTTCCAAAGATCTAGGTGCCTGGAATTCCCTCACCCTCCCCTTTAATACAAATCCTTAAGTGTTAAGCCAGGCAGAAAATGAGTCTAGTCTACATTTATCTTACTGAATGGCAGTCAACTCCTGCCTAATCTTTCAACATATATTTGTTCAATGGATCAA
The DNA here is from genome assembly GCF_034619465.1 of Leptosomus discolor. Taxonomy (NCBI): domain Eukaryota; kingdom Metazoa; phylum Chordata; class Aves; order Leptosomiformes; family Leptosomidae; genus Leptosomus; species Leptosomus discolor. The sequence continues at coordinate 38,369,109 of NC_141419.1, read as the reverse complement.
CAGATTGTGTAAGCAGTATGACGGACGGGTTTAGAAATGTGTCTGCTTATGTTTGGTTTGTACTGAACCATTGACCATTTTGTTTGTGGATCCATCGTAAATTACATCTCCAGATTACTCAGTACGAGTGAGGAGGGGAAATACTTCTGCTCAGTGTGTTGAAAGGCATCTTAAACAGCTGTCACCCTCCAGGAGGGAAAGTGAATCACATCAGTACTACTTTAGCTTTGTTTTTCAAAAGCTGGATGGATATGGCTCTGCTTTCATAAGTCTTTTGCTGATTGCAACCCTGCTTCTCATTAAAGGTAACATAAGGCAAAAACAGTTACTCTCAAATAAATATGTAATAATTTGGGAACAAGGATGTGATAGTGATCATGTGTGTTATTTTAGCTGCATTTGACAAAACCAAGACTAAGTAATACCAGAAATATGTGGTATTTTAAGAATGGAAATACATATTAAAATTTCATGATTACAACCAATGCAAAAATGACCTGATGGGTTGTATTTAATATCTGAAAGCAAGCTAGGAACGTGGCACTCCCACCATCGACAGGGGTGTGGACTGTGTAAATTAATGTTTCAATTAACTCTTCCTAATCTGAAAATTGCTTCTAACGTAGTTGTTATGTGGACTACTGCTGTCCCGTGCACGAGATGAAGGAACAGGAGGAAGTTCCAGGGACTAGAAAATGCTTTTCTGCAAATGAGAAGAGCTTGCCTGGAAGCAGGTGAGTAGCAGGGGATGTGCAGATGACCAGAGTCCTGCCAAACACCCCTTCCCAGAGGCCAGAAAGGCCAGAAAGCTGAAAATCAGTGTCTACCACTTTTGATGATTGCATTGGCTTTGATCTGCTGCCTGCCCAGGGAGCACAGGCATATGGCGCAAAGTTTCCTTCCCCATATGCGTCACTTCAGCAGGGCTGGGGGAGAACTGTAAAACAGGAAAAAGATGAATAAAGATTCACCCTTATTGTTGCTACCCATCCTCATTTCCAGCTAAAAGTTAAAGCTTTGAAAATCATTCTAAACAAGAAAGTGGCTCACCTGGTCCTAGCTACATATCTGAAGACAACGAGACTCAGATGTGACTCCTTGCAGCCTACCCCAAGCTATATTTAAATGGGTTTGAGCTGGAACTAAACAGCTTTGGAAGAGAAAGGCAATGAGGAGAGAGCTGGAGAAGAAGAAAGGACACTCAGCAAAGGCCTAAGTTTCTTTATGCAGTCGGAAGGAAGAAACTGCAAGAGAGTGATTGCTGTTGGCTACTTTACTGTTTTAGATGGTTGTGTTCTCATGAAGGCAAGGTTTTGGATCCATGTTTTTTTGTGGGATTTGCGTTAGCCTGTTCTTAGTCTCTTATGCATTGAGATTGGTAGGAACTGATTAATTTTTTTATTGTTTGAATGCTTAAGCTTCAGTGGAAAGTATGTACTGAAATCTTTTTTTTAGCAAAGCACAGGAAAAAATCTATTTTTGGCAAACAAAATGCACACAATTATGTTTGACTTTTCTCTTTTTTTTTTTCCTTTGGTGGAGAGTAAATTAGTCGTTTCTTTATGAAAAAATGCTTCCAAATTTTAGTTTAACTGAGAAAAATAATTTCTTCCTAACCATCTGTAATAGGATTTGAAGAAACTGGTAAGGAAAAAAGATGAGAAGGAGGAAAGCAGCCTTGAGAGTATGAAGAAGAAACTAGGAATGAAAAGTTGAGCTTTTCTATAGAATTGGATTTGAGGCATAGAAAGGAAAACGGAGCTTATAACTCAGAGAGCAATGTGAAAGTTACCCTGTGAGCTTGGAACCACTTTTTCTTAACCCTCATCCTCTAAGAAAAAAATCCAACATCTATTCAGCATAGTAATCCCAGGAGTATCATTTTAGTAGTTTTACTTACTGTATTTCTTTTATGTAGGTCATGATGCTGACTGACATTTCCCTTCCCTGCTCCTCCTCTGTCTTGCAATGATGTAGAGGGCTTTAGGAATTGCTCCTAGAATACAGTGTTTTCTAAACATTAGCTCAGGGAATAAGATGGCTGTGAACTCCCTTGATCACCAGAATATATAATCCTACATTGCCCTTGCGAATACTTTTGTTGTTTTTTCCATGCTCTTTTTTTTAAAAAATACAGTTAAGCATTGGGATGGTTTGAGTGCCATCTTATGTGCCGTTAAAGCCATTGAGTCACATTCTTACTTTTATCTTTTGTTTATTTTCAGATCTTCATCTAGACAGTATGAGGAGCTCCTTTCTTAGACAAAAATGATAGCATCATTGCTAGTTTATCAAAGTTTTGAAAAAAATAAATTACATGATGTAAATCAAAACAAAATACCTCTTCACCCAGCAGCAAATGCATAAACTTACCAATGCACAGATACAAATATTGATAGATATCTTCACTGCTTCTTTGACAGCTAGTGCTTAATATGAAATACTGGATACTCTGGCTGTGAAGTTTTAAATGTGATTTATTGAACAATTCCACTTCTTCCATGCACTTGTGTGTATGTACAGTAAATATCAAGGGGGGAACAGAATAACTTCAGCACCAAAATTCATAATTTTCTCTCTATGCCTTATCTGTCAGGCTAGCAAGTTGAAAATTACAGTACAAGAAATATATTAACCTGCTCATTTGCAAAGTATTTCCTTTAGAAGGTATATATTACTTCCATATCAGTATCTACCTAGATAATTTGTTATTTGTTGTTATAATGATTAATTGCAGAAATTTGGTTAGGATAGCTACTGGCCCTCTTCCCATAAAAAGGGGTTTGCTAGTTATAACTAAGGCTAGCTGAAAATCTGAATTTTTGGCAAGAAGCGTGTTATCTTCTCCACAGCAAATCTATTTTTATTGTTGAAAACCTGATTCTTCTTATTCTGAAATGCTGCAGATTTCTGGGTCCTCAGGTTCCTCTTCTTAGGGCTCACAAGTCCTGTCTGGGCTTCACTGTGGGGGACCAGGGAGGGGAACGCAACGACTGTGAGCTACAAGCGATGCATCACAGGAGAACTTGGGCTAACTGGGAAGACTGATCTATGCAGGAGAATATAAGCGTGAAATCTTCAAACTAGAAGACCCAAGTAATATTATGAAATATATTTTTTAAATTTTTTTGTCCTTTAAAAGTTTATCTCCTTCTTGCTCCTTTCTTCCTAATATATTGAGTAATTTTGGAGGGTAAACAGGGTTTCCATTCTGAACTCTGCCATTGCCATGAAAGACAACAATTCAAAAGTAGATCTTAGAGTGTTTTTCACTCTATCTTTTGAATGCTGTACACTGGGTATGCAAATTAGGATTTTAATTCTTACTTCAGTTACTTTTAAACCATGTTACATGGCCAAAGCAGCATGAATTGTCTCTTCAAAGTGTGCAAAAAGAAAGAATAGGCAACAGAAAGCCTATGCTGTGTCACACAGATCCCTTCTCTTACCTTAGCAAATGTTTAGATGTTGCTGAGACAGAAGAGGTGGTACTGAGGCATGCACACGTGTAAGCATTTTAGATGGTGCTGTGGTCCTCTCTGAAATGTCTTTTGTGTGTTCTTTAAACAAGTCAGATGTATACAAGTGCTCAAGCATGGTCCTCTATGCTATGTATTTGCTTCCTACTATAAGTAGCCAAGAATTTCAGCTCTGGATATCCAGTTCTTCACAGCTCTCTCTTTCTTGAAGTCTGTAGTTGGAATTTTGTTTGTTCAAGCCACAGCTTTCTCACCAGGATGTTTTGAAAGAAACATTTAAAAAGGTGTTGACTTTTGAAAACTCAGGTCCTATTTTTGCACCTTACCTCTAAACTGGCATAAACCACCTTTGTATTCCATCAAAAGGCTATTTAGATATGCTTTTTATGTCTACTGTTTAACCTGTCTTTTATTAATGCTAGAGACTGCATGATTAGTAAAAAAAGCTTCCATATGCTCTAGTGAAGGATGATACAGTACAGCACAGCAGACTAGAGTGATTGGCTAAAAGCCAGTTTGGTTGTAATCACCTGCTAAAGAAGTATATTGCAGTTTAAAGCGGTTACTGGCATTTTCATATGGGAGCACATTTTGGTTAGTCTTACTTTGGTTTGCAGGTGTAAATTGGGAAGGTTTCTAATGGTTTCAGCAGCAGGATTGGGTTTGAATGGAGTCTCAAAATATGGCACTGGAATGTGCTAGAATGGAAAAGCACTCCTGGTGAAAACTGAAAAAATATTTTAGGAGAAGGCCAATCTGTGAAACTGGATTCCTGTATGGAGCCTTGTACTTTGCCTCTTCTCTTTTGCAGCCACAAGAGCTTAACATCCATAATGTAGTGTGAAGACCCTGCTCTTCGGATGCATGGCTGCAGGGTGTTTCTGAAGGTTTGCTGGCAGGCAGGGAGCACCCTTGTTCTGGCTGTTACTGACCCCAGTTTCAGTGGCCAGGAACTACTTTTCTGGGCAGCCTCTGGCAGGCTGTTTCACCACACTGTCTCTCACTCTTTTCTGTCTGCTAAATGACATGTTGCTTACCATCTTCTGTAGCATGCTTTGAGATTCACAGCTAAAATGCCATGTAAAAGCTAAGTAGTACTAATCTATGCTGGCAGCTTGCTAAAGTGTCATGGTTTCAGTGATGCATTTGTAACCACTCTAACATAAGAAAAATGTGACAAGTGCTAATTCCCAACACCCACATTACTGAAACTGAGAACAGCTTAGCTAAAGCAGTTTGAATTTTCTGAGGACATCTGAGGTCTACAGTTACAGCGTCTCAGGCTGCTTTTACCTGAAAAATGAAAATGTAACATTAAAGATCCAAGACTAAAAGATAAATAGTTGTTATAAAAGTGTTTGGGGGACAAATGCATATGCATATGTTTGAGACCTGCAGACACTTCTGACTCTGGAGGAAGTGAAGGAAATTGTAGGTTAAGAATATGTTGATGTCCCTATGGGAAAAGAAACAAGCTATTGCCCAAGCATCAAGACATGTGCGTCAGAACAACTTCATTGCTGAGTGTCCATCACCTGAGGGAGGGGATTTTCCTATAAGTCTGCATCATGGACAAGAGAAGTGCCCAAGTGAGGAGGCGGCTAGCTGGAGGGAGGAAGAGAAAACTATGCTTCAGTTTGATATGGTTCCAAAATGAAGTGATGCCCTTTGTGCCCTACAGTGGAAAGTTCTGTACATGGCAGTGCTGAAAGGTGACCACATCAGTGTCCATTGTAAGCATAAGTGTCCATAAGTAGCATTTGTTGGGATGTGTAAATTTTGATATTTTTTTTTTTAAAGAGAGAAACTGCATCATTTTTAACTGACTTTTACCTATGTGTTTTCTGTGTAGAAGATGGGAAAATACTGAAATACCTGATGTCAAATTACAAGAAAGGGCAAGATGTCAACCAAGTGAAGAATTAGTGAGCAAACTCGTACCTTGCTAGTGTCGGTGACTCCAAGAAGGTGAAAGTCCCATGTATGACAAACAGCAGAATGTGTTTGGGCTGGTGGTAGTATTGTGCAGCTGCAGAACAAGCATGGGACAGTGAGAGGGAAGCAAAAGACAAGAAGTGAGTGAGCAGTCTGCAAACCGCAAGGCAGGCTCTCTGTTCTACTATGAAGGGTTTGCAGATTACGGTATGGTTTGGGCATAACTGCTGGAAAAGAGTACAGGGAAAACTGTTTTGCACAGGAAGGAAGGAAGCTTATACTGGGGATGTGTAAGTCTCACCATCTGGGGCATGTATTTCTGCAGATACTACAGAACCTTCTTCTGAACAGTGGAACTGTGCAGAAAGTGGGATTCCTTTCCCATCATAGATCTCATACGTTCATTTTTTTTTTAATCCCAAACAAGAATAATATAAAAAGCCTCACTAAAAGGACAGTGATTATGGTGTCTTTTTCCATTCGTCTTTCTAGGCTGTTCTATTGTGAAGTTGTTTTCTAGAAATCGTTGTTGTCTGTGGATATTTAGACATAAAGAAAGGTTTCTGGATTCCAGTTCATAAATAGTTCAAATTTTTCTACCTAGAGAAAAACTACAAAGAAGCAGGGAGAGGGATAATGAACTTTTATCCTATTTACCAAAATTTTCACTTAGCCTTGAAATATAGTTAACACAATATTTATCTATGTAATACTTTTCCTTTTTTCGTCTTGTTCTTAACACATGAAAATATCCTAATAAGACTTTTCCTTTTGGTAGAGAACAGTATTTTTCCTTTTCTGTTTTCCAAAGAATGTAATGCAGTTATTCTATATTCTTACAATTATTCCTGACACTCCAGCTAGGTCTTCCTTTGGTTTTTGTACCTCCATGTCATATACTGTTTCCTTATTGAAGTTATGAGTTTGTCTCCATGAATCACTAGAGATCAGCCAGGCTAAACTGTCAACATTAAAGTCTACCCAACAGTGACACCATTCACTGTAACATAGTGTTTAATGGAACATATCACCTTATAGAACCCAAGTGCAATAATAACTACCTTAAAATGACGGATCTATCAAAATAATTTACTTACCTTTATGGCATGTAAGAATCTAAAATGGTCAGAAGATGTCATTTTTCTCTCATGGCTATTTTATGGTTAAAAATGGAGGAAACTTTTTATATGTTTCTGAAGTACTAGTTATATTGAAACAAAACAAAAGGTTAACCCCTTAAAAATACAAGGAAGAATTATTTGGATCAAAAAATCTGAGAAACACACCTGGATACAGCTTAAGGAAAGGAGCACTGAAACTCTTCTGTTTACATTATAGTTACTTTGAAATTATGTGGTACCTCTGTTACCCCTGATCTCATCAGGTTTCTGATTGTAAAGTGAACAGGAGGAAGAAAAGTTGGTTTTCCTCCCTTGAATGTGGTACAACAGCGGGAGTTTTCAAGTTAGATCATCTATATCTGGAAGATGATCCTTCTGGCCCATTTTTAACACATTTCTCTGTAGAAAATAGTTTCTTCAAGGTTAAGATTCTGTTTGGCAGCTAGGTGTTGTCTGGCTGCTTAAACTTGGTCTTTTGAGATGAAAGACATACAGTAAGTTGGCATCTTGTTCTTCTGAACTGGGAGTTGTCTTAGAGAAAGATGTGTACTGTCAAGGGCAGGAGGGAGATGTGGGAGAATTTTGAAGCAACAGCAATACACTCAAAGGCCTCACTCTCTTCTTAAATTCCTGCTCAGGAATACTTTTAAAGTCTAGACAAGTGTGGAAATTCTCCTAAGAGGATATCTCCAGGGTGATCAAAATCTCTTAATAACATTTCCAATAAATACCTTTAAATAAATTTATTTGTAGTTCTTTGGCCATAGCTGTACTTTTGAAGTATTTTTCCTTTGTACATAAACTATTTTCCTTTCTGCTTCAATGTGTATAATATGGTATTTGTTTGTATAATCCCCCAAGGTTTTATTGTGTAATTAGTCTGCAGTCTTTTCTTAAGCTGAAAGATAAACTTGTTCTGTAATATTTTCCTTCTCTTGTTCTACTATTTGAAAATCTGGGAAATGGTCATTGATGGCAGAGGGAAGCAGTGAAACACGACCATCCCCGGAAACTCTCCCATGTAGCGTCTGAGTTATCAAGGAGACAGACTGTGAATGACTGTATTTTTCAAGTTGTGGGATTTTTAGGTTTTATGACTTCAGCTGTGGACTCTGCCGCTGACTCTGAGCAAACAGTTTAATCACTCCCTGTGCTTTTATAAAACAGTTCTAATCATTCCTTGTTGCACCAATGTTGCCATGAAAATGAAGCAGTGTTTCTAAGTGGTCAAGTAGTATGGCTGTAAGGTCAGGCAGTGAAAGCTAATCCAATGACAAAGTTATTTAACAGTAGCATAATGGTAGTCCTTGAATTATTATGCACAATATGCCCAGCTGTGTGCAGGGAAAGTCAAGTAGCTGTAAAGTTGTGGCTCTGTGTGGTTTGTAAGTGAACAGAGAAGGGGCCAGAGAGGGAGGGAGGGAAGCACTTGGGAAGCTCCTTGGGCTGTATGGAGAGGCGAGTACTGATGAGTCATGTCTAGGCAAGGATAAATTGTGTGCATCTCCCTCCCCAAACTTGGGTGTGTTTTTATTGTTTCGGGCTTCTCAACAGTCTTGACCTATGTCGTTTTGGCACTGCTTATACCTCTGAGTAATGCCCATCACAGATGTGTGATTGTAAGCACTAAAATTATCTTATGACTAAATCTAGCTAGCCCTGGATCTTCTCATCTCCCCAGATGGCCACCGCTGGCCGTAAGTCATCTTAGCGCCAGCTGGCAGCTCTGTCATCTCCTCTGGGATGCATGACGGACAACAGCAGTGGAGCGGCGTAAAGACCTTTTGCAGAAAATAGAGTGGGAGCAGAGTACATAACTGAGCATCTCTGTGCCCCATAGTGAGGTGACACCATCTGTGAGGTGTCTGCTGCCTAAACTGCTCCTTCTCAAGGTGAGCATACTGGTTGCCTCAGTTTGGTGTGAGCAGCTGTGGGAGGCCTCAAGGAGAGGTGCCACCTTTCCCTCAAGGGAGCCAAAGGGGAATGAGTAGCGCAGCCGGACGAGCTAGATGTTGCCCTCTGCTGAAAGCTGAGCTCTGCAGGTGGTCTGTTGTCTCCCCTGGTTATGATGGTGCTGATGGCATATCCAGTGCTAGCCACTTGTGCTGCAGTTGGTGCTGCTGCTGGCCTGCCTTGGGCCAGGTCGCCTGGGCAAAGTCTGCCTCTTCCCTCACATTCAGGTACGGTGGCAGATGAACAGGTCCCAATTCCCCCTTGCATCAAATGCTTGCTCAGGTCTTAGCTGCCTTTACTGATCAGTGGTAAGAGGTAAAAAAGATTGCAAAGATGTGGTGTGACTCCTATGTTAAAATTCCTATGTTGAGAACATCAGATGGACCCATGTAAGAATGCAGGAAGTTGATTTGCACAGAAGGTTCTCTCCCTTTTTCATGGTGCTCCTTTTCTTATGACAATGATTTGTCTGCTTTAATAAACAAGATGATAGATCTGATCCAAAAGTCAAAAGTGGCTTTCTGAACCAGAAGCAGAAATACCAAAAATTTCCCGTAAGAAAGAAAAGTAAAGATCTTAGAAAACAACTGATGACTTGACTTGGAAAAATTCAGGATGAAATGGAGTGAGAGCACCCAACCTCTAAGTTACCCCCTCGACCACAGCTCTTGCACACCTTCAGTTCCTGCAGTCATAAAGTGCTTGTGGTCCTGGCTGGACATTTTATACGGACCTCTCAATCTGCAGCAAGAGGTAAGGGATGTCCTTGAGCTGCTACAAGCTGTGCAGACCTGCCATGCAATCTGCAAAATGGTGGTTTTCATCAGTAGCTGTGAGAATTCAGGGGGCCTTGAAGACTGGGAGCTCTGTGCTCCAGCCCTCCTTCATGGCAAAACTGTGCTAGCTCACCAGCAGGCTTTGGATGGGTATTGAGAAAGATTCAGATATGCCCATCAGTTTTAAAAAAGTGTCAGGAAGACTTTTAGGTCCTTTGCTGGTTTATGGAATTGGTTTATGGAACAGAAACGCAATCAGGAAATTTCTGAAGTAGCTCTATCATATAATGTTTGACCTCTTCAGGAATGATCCCAAACAGTGCAGATAGCCATGAATGTACATGAATGTGCCAAGTGCTAAATGTAGAGTGATCAACAGATATATATGGCATGTTACATTTTTCCAGAGTAGATTAGACCTGTTCATGATAATGCAAATTCTGAGCAGGATTAGAATTAATTACACTTATTTTAAATAGTGATAATGCATACGTGGGGAGCATTAATGTCAGAGAATTAAGCCTCATTGCTTATCTCAGCTTCATTTGCCATCCGTATTTATGCTTCTTTACTTCAGTTGAAGTACTAGGAAATAATTCAGGTGGTGAAGTGGGGTCTTTGTATTTGGTAGTAGTGCAGGGAGTTCATCTTTTCTTATAGTATGCTGTGTAGAAATGCCATTCCAAGAGAGTGAGAAAGGATGATGAAAAGGCTGAGGTACTTAACGCCGCCTTTGCCTCAGTCTTCAAAAGTAAGACCAGTTGTTCTCAGAGTACACAGCCCCCTGAGTTGGAAGACAGGGACGCGAAGTAGTATGAAGCCCCCATAATCCAAGGGGAAATGGTTAGTGACCTGTTACATCACTTAGACACACACAAGTCTATGAGGCCAGATGGGATCCACCCAAGGGTACTGATGGAGGTAGTGGAAGCGCTCACCAAGCCACTTTCCATCATTTACCAGCTGTCCTGCCTAACATGGGAGGTCCCAGTTGACTGGAGGTTAGCATATGTAGCAAATCTGCAAGAAAGTCCAGAAGGAGGATCCGGGGAGCTGCAGGCCTGTCAGTCTGATGTCAGTGCTAGGGAAGGTTATGAAGCAGATCATCTCGAGTGCCATCACGTGGCACTTGCAGGACAACCAGGTGATCAGGCTCAGTCAGCACGGGTTTATGAAAGGCAGGTCCTGCTTGACTAACCTGATCTCCTTCTATGACAAGGTGACACACTTAGTGGATGAGGGAAAGGTGGTGCATGTTGTCTACCTGGAATTCAGTAAAGCCTTTGACACAATTTCCCACAGCATTCCTCTGGAGAAACTGGCTGCTGATGGCTTGGACAGGTGTGAGCTTCGCTGCATAAAAAACTGGCTGGATGTCTGGGCCTGAAGAGTGGTGGTGAATGGAGTTCAATTCAATCAGCAGCAGGTCATAAGCGGTGTTCCCCAGGGCTCAGTACTGGGGCCAGTTCTGTTTAATATCTTTATCAGTGATTTGGACAAGGGTTTCAAGTGCACCCTCAGTAAGTTTGCAGATGACACCAAATTGAGTGGGAGTGTTGGTCTGATGGTAGGAAGGCTCTGCAGAGGGATGCGGACAGGCTGGATTGATGGTTCAGAGCCAACTGTATGAAGTTCAGCAACACTGTCGGTTCCTGCACTTGGGTCACAACAACCCCATGCAGCGCTACAGGCTTGGGGGTGAGTGGCTGGAAAGCTGTCCAGCGGAAAAGGCCCTGGGGGTGCTGGTCGACAGCCGGCTGAACATGAGCCAGAAGTGTGCCCAGGTGGCCAAGAAGGCCAACAGCATCCTGGCCTGTATCAGAAATGGTGTGGCCAGCAGGAGCAGGGAGGTGATCATGCCCCTGCACCTCAAATACTGTATGCAGTTTTGGGCCCCTCACTACAAGAAAGACACTGAGATGCTGGAGTGTGTTCAGAGAAGGGCAACAAAGCTGGTGAAGGGCCTGGAGAACACGTCTCGTGAGGAGCGGCTGAGGGACCTGTGTTTGTTTAGTCTGGAGAAGAGGAGGCTGAAGGGAGACCTTAATGTGCTCTACAACTGCCTGAAAGGATGCTGTAGTGAGGTGGGGGTCGGTCTCTTCTTCCAAGCAAGATGTCACAGGATGAGAGAAAATAGCCTCAAGTTGCACCGGTGGAGGTTTAGATTGGACATTATGAAGGTTTTCTGTAGTGAAAGAGTGGTCAAACATTGGAACAGGCTGCCCAGGGAAGTAGTAGAGTTGCAATCCCTGGAAGTATTTCAAAGAAGTGTAGGTGTGGTGCTTAGGGACATGGTTTAGTGGTTGACTTGGCAGTGCTAGGGTCTTTTCCAGCCTGAACAATTCTATGGTTCTATGTACATACTGCAATCCCCTGTGGAGGTTTGTGAGTGACACAGAGAGTGTTGGGGCTTGGAGTATTGTTGAATCACCTGAAGCACCAAGAACAAATGATACAATTAAAATTATATTACATGTTGCTGAGGGCATTCTATAGGAAGAAAATATTTATATATAGTTGATCATCTCACCATGAAAGTTGGAGATAGAAAAGTAATAAGAATATACATAGTCCACACTTCTACTGCTTCAGAATTGCCACCTTTCTTTAGTGAATGTGGATGACTAGACCTTGTATTTTCCCAATGCCTACTAAGTGTCATGTTCAGGCAGCATGTGGGGGCTAAACCAAGCAATAAAAATATAAGTGCTGTATTTTCCTGCACACTGTAATTATAGTATTGTATGTTTCTAAAACAGTGTGTTTACATGATGATGTAGATGTAGGTTAGTGTGTCTGCTCAGAGAGAACAGTGAAATGAATCCTACCTGTTTAAGTGATGTACTTTGAGTCCATAGTTGAATTGGATATGTGTGTATACTGGAGGAGGGTACAATGAAATGACATCTTTTTCAGCATTGTAGATATTTGGATTTCAAAATTTTCTATACAAGCTCAACTATCAGCAAAGCTGTTCTAATTTATAAGCTTTTTTAGGCAAATATTTTTGAGCTGAGTTTGCACATATGGATATTAGAACTAAGTTAAGTGCCTCTACCTTACCACCATACACTAGTGTACGTAACTATTTATAGTGTGATGCATTGTCTCTGCATTACATGATTCTACAAATCTCTGATATAATAGTTTTATTGTAAATGAGAATTGGATTTGTAATCTGGTAAATTTTTAGGTAATGGGCTATAGCTATCTGAGATGACAGCTTTCTTTAGTTAAGGCTACCTGTATTTGTGTTTACTGCATTTCGTACTAGTTTAATCTGAGGAAACAATCAAGTAGCCTGAGGTAAGATATACATTATGAATTGAAAAAACACACAAAACCCAAGAGTGGGTCTGAGTGACATCAATGTTTTTCTGGGTGGAAAAATCTGATGATGGAGGAGGAAAGAACACAGTAAGATATCTAATGAGTTCATTCAAACTTTCAGATATTTCTTGGCCATCAGATGTCATTTTGCTGGAGGCACCAGAGCTGCCTAAGCATATTCCAATTTTGAAAATCAGATATGATTTTTTTTCAGTAACTAAAATAGGTATTATTTTGTACCTGAGGTTGTTGTTTTGAATGAGCAAGAGGTACAAACTTACATGCCTGTTGCTGATGTAAGAATAGTTATTTTTTTAAATGTATCGTTCCATATATCCTCTATTTATGTATACAATTATTTTATCTGCCAAAAAATAATAGTAAACACAAAATCATAGTCAACTGTGCAGTCATGTAGAAAAAAATATAGCAATGTCCACCCGCTGCCAAAGAGTGCATCTATAATACCCAGGATGAGTAGACAGTTAACATTGCAAAAGGATATTTCTGTCTTGGCAGACGTTTTTACCTGCTCACCTCCCTAGTCACCACCATTGCACTGCCATCTTGGATGGCCTGAAGATTGAAGATCTCTTCATATGAAGGTTAACACGTAAAATCCAGTTTTGACCAGGCCTTGTGACATACTGTTTTTCTGTCTGAACTCTCTCCCCTGTCTGTCATCCTAGGGCAGCTCTCAGCTGTGCAAACTGTCATAGTCTACTGAAGCCAGAGATGTTTCTGCACTTCACAACAATAGATAATCTGTTCCTCCTGTTTCTGCTGTTCTGTCTTGTATTCCCTCACTTTTTTCGTGTCCCATATTTGCTTCTCTCTCCCAGTGTTTCTATGTGCATCCAGTTCAGAAGAGCCATTTGTCTGCTTTTGCAGTTTAGCTTTATGCAAGAAAGGAGTACACATGCATAAGAATTTAGGACTATTTAAATTGCAGTAAAAAAAAAAAATTATATAGGAATTAAATCTTTAACAATTTCTATGCCTACTTTTCTATTTTTTTGAGGATAAGTAGAAACTGTCCTTTGTGTAGGGCAGAAGCAAATTTGATTTTGAAAGTGGAGCTATAAAAGATTTTTTTGAAAGAACAGTGTTCCTATACTTAACTTCCTAGTAAGTTTCGTTATCTCTCCTGCAAAAGACGGGAAGAGAGCTGTAGCACATTAGTTGTGAAGGCATGATAGTTTAAGCTATTTCTTATTGCTTGCAACCTTAAGCTCTGCTCAAGAGCATACTGTACCCTGAATGTATGTGGGGCACAAAGTTTTTGTGCACTGAGGGCTATTAGTAAGGTGGCAGCATTAACTACAGCTGGTTCTGTCATTTCTTTTCACTTTCTCCTTCCCCCTAGATGTAAAGGAAGCAAGGCTGGTTTTACTGTCTTCTGAATCTAGATTTGTCTTCTGATGTGTGAGATAACACTTTACAGGTGAGAAAGTCACTGTTCTAGGACTTGATGGCTAGGAAAACAAATCAGAGTATCATCTAGAGAAAACGCTAAAATCCTTCAGCATAGAGTTTATAATGGGTCTTTACTGCTCATTCAGCATTGAATAATCTTGTTATTTTTCCACCCACTTGGATTTTTATCATGCACTATAGTAGACATTGAACATTACATATGCTGGATAATGCCTTGTGATATGACAATAGCTGCAGAGTAGGAGAAAATGAGGTCTTTAAGCCTGAAGGTAAGATACTGCATGTTTTTTCTTTTCTCTGTAAACTTGGCTGTTTAGCAGATGCTTACTGTATATAGCACACATGCATCAGACCTCCCTGGCTTGAAGAACGTTGAGGATTCTCACAAGAATAGTGTGCTTGTATCTATGTATCTCATTCTGCACAGAGGACTTAATTAAACATAAGAAAGCCTCGAACCTTGAGCACATTGTTCAACTGAGCAGTGAACTGGTTGTGGGATCTTACTTAGTACCCCTCTGATTTAAGGCAAATGGAAGAATCATCACTTTTACATCTCCAGGTTGGCCTGTAAATTTGCTCTGGCAATGACTCATGTGGATGTGTCTGAAAGAACGGACATTTTTCTCACAAGGAAATCTACTGACATGGTGGTATCAGCAGGCATGTGCTGTCATTCAGATCTGTGCCATGCAAACCAGGCTTCCCTGGGAAAGTCTGTCCTCAAGAAACACATGAGAAACCTGTTGATAAAAGACCACAGAACTTTCTCATGATACAAATGCTTGCTGGTTAATTAATTTCAGTTACACTGTGCCAGATCAATTAGCAGAGACTTTAGCCTTAGAGAGTTCCTGTGTTTTATGCAAGGTGACTTTTTGCTATGACTCATTGCAGGAGCTGTTATTGGAGGGTGGAGAGGACTCTTCTTTCTCAGTTTTGCTGTGACGAACATCCTACATTTTATATGACCAGATTTGCGTAGGACAGAGGTGAAATGTGTTATCACATTTTTTGTAGTTGTTGCCAGAAAGTAAGATGACTCACTTTTGTTAGAAGAATCAGCTGACTATGTGAAACTGCTCCTTCAAATCCCTTTCCAGTTATCCTTTGCATTTGATAGATAGCTGGTAATGCACTGGAAAGAACCTTTGGTAATTTGTATAAAGGAATAAAGAGCTGTAGCTTACCCAGTAATGTTAGGACTTGAAATGCTTTATAATACTTAGTGTCTGACTACATACAGTACTGTATCAGACCTGTAGTCTCAAAACTGAATTTCAAACTGAATTTCATACTGAAATCTAAAATGTAAAGGTTCATAATTTTTTAAAGAAAGAAGGGACTTTTAGATCCTGTATTTTAATACGTGCCCAGTGGGATGCTGGTGTTCTCAACTTTTTCTATATTGTTCATCCTGTATTTAAATGTTCTAGATGTTTAGAAGGGCAAAAATCTAAATGATCAATACTAGTTGACGATTTTTATAAAAGCAGAGCAATAATTTTTTACTTAAAGCGATACTGCTAACCTTTAAGGCTGTTCTTAGCCCTAAATGGGTGTGGATTTAAGTTGACTATAAACAAATGTTAGCAGAATCATGACCTACACAGACAGATTGATATTATTCTGTAAATTATTGTACATGTAGCAATTACCTAATATGGCAGTTAGGAGATGTAACATCAAATCATATCCTTAAAGTTCTCTTATTATCTTAATATTTAAATGACTAAAAATGTACTGTTGGTTTTATTTCTTTACTATGGAAATATCTTTGTTAATTACAGATGTTCTGATTGTTGTGCAAATGTAGGAAGATAATCATAGAGTCACAAATCATAGAATCACAGAATGGTTTGTGTTGGAAGGGACCTTAAAGATCATCTAGTTCCAACCCCCCTGCCATGGGCAGGGACGCTTTCCACTAGATCATGTTCCTCAAGGCTCCATCCAGCCTGGCCTGTTGTTTCAAATGTAGCTGCGTGCCAGAATAAAAGTTAGCTATCCTGTGCAATGCTGTACAGATATGACAGTAGAATTTGTTGCTTATCTATAAACAATCAACAGTACTCCATGTTATGTGAAGATGCTTGCTGCAGAAAATATCTTCCATGCTGAAAGTACTAAGTAAAATTTCTGGTTTTGCTAACTGACAATGCGTCTACCTTTAGTGCCACTAGTGTTTTAAGTTACAAGTTAAGGTAGATATCAGTTCCTGATTCCGTATGCTTCCTGCTGTTTTAAAATCATAGCTACTGAAGGTGAGATCTGACTGTGCTTTATGCAAACATATGTTGCATTTCTGGTTTTCCTGCTGTATTTAATAGAGAACAACCCTCACTTTAATTATGGCAATTGGTTTGATTCTGTTGTTATATTAAGGTGTCTGATAATTTCACTAGTGTTAACATGTTATTTTGTAGTGGGTGGATGAGAATCCATCCACACCTGTTGCTATATTGCTCCTGAGAAGATGAGGTGCCTGGTAAATGCCTCACAAAAAAACTTTCACACTCAGAGGTGTTATAGTGCTCTAAATGGACAACCTATGCAATGCAGAGCATGCCCTGGAATTTATTAATGGCGTTATAAGTTAGGATATGACACTCTGGTCCTCTTCCAGCTATGGTGATGGCTAGGTAAAAACCAGGCATTTTCCTTCACACCATAAACTACAAACATAGCTGCATAATATACACAGTCAAATGCCAAGGACCTAATACGATTTTGCTTTCCAGAAATATAAATAATTTAATCAGATTAATGACATTGTTCTACCTGAGGGATTCTATAATTAGTAGATTATTGAAGCAGCACACAAGTTATCTACCATTAGCACCTGGAGGAATTCCTGTTGTCTTAAACAGTGGAATCAAATGATATGAATATTCCTGTCATGCAATCTGGAAAGATAATAAGCCTCTGGCATTTTGTAAGCTATATAAATCCATGGATTTCACGTTAAATATTTAAAGCACAGGAGGCGTTATTTGTTAGAATACTGATAAAGAGAGTTCAGCCATTACAGCTGCCTTTTCCATTTGGTAAATCCCTATTTGTTTGAGTTGCTTTCAAACCTTTTTAATTTGGTGTTTAGTTGTTGTGGGTTTTTTTTTTCTTTTAGTTGTATATTTTTCTGGTTCCTCTGGAGGTTTTTTTTGGACTTTCTATGACAAACAGTGAAAATCAGAAGTTTTATCCTTTTGATACAGAGAGGATAGTCAAACCAAGGTTGTAAATAGATGAGAAGCAGGCAGATCTTTCTTGAACACCAAAGAAATCTTGCTTGAAATACTTGGAAAAGAGTGCCTTTCTTCTGAATATATCTGCAAAGCAGAAACTTCTTCCCTGGTCTTTACTCCATTCTAAGAATTTGTTTGGGATAATACTGGGCATGGAACTCATCAATGTCAAATATACATTAACATATCATAATGAGGATATTGTATAATTATCGAAAAATACAGGCCATGGGGAAGATGGCTGATGTCTTAATTGACTGCAGAGTGGAACAGAAGCTTTTAAAGATGATAAAAATATGATGACTATTTGTCTGAGGGTGATCACTTAAGTTTCAGCCATCTGGCAATTTAAATTGGTAAACTTTGTTGGGAAAAGTCTATCTGTTTTTAATGGATTACCATGTCAGGCTGGAGCTGCAGCCAGGATAACTGATGACCTTTGAAATTCTTAGAAGAAATTATGGTTTGTGTGCAAGAAATGATAATGCAGTTAAAAAAGATTTGTGTAATAGTTCTTCAAAGGGTTTAAGGCATTGACACATAGTCATAAATTAATAGGATTTACAAATAAGAAAATACTTTACTGGGAGCATCCTTTTCATACCATATGGTTTTGCCTCCAGGTACTTGCTGATGTTTAAGTGACTAGATAGCTGATGAACCCTCCAGGCAGTTGTGAAATTACAGGGGCACATGTGTTGTTAACAACCCATCCAGCTTTAATAGCAGCCAGGTACTTGCCCTGTAAAGAAGTGATCATCTACTTGTAGGATATATGTCAAAGCCTTGTCACAGAGTATTTTTAGACCTCAGGATAAATAATAGATCAAAAGCTATTTTTACTCTTCTTGGCTTTTTAGGGGTGGTCTAAGTAAATGGTTTCTAGCTGTTCTAAAGTATATTAACAAGTCCAGATGATTTGTCACTATCAATGCATAGATATTTCTTTAGTTTGCAAAAAAATCCTGTATTAAGTTTTAACAATCTTGTATGGGAGATGCTTGATACCTAGTTAACAGATGCATTGTGAATTATTATATTACTGCTACCAATGGATATTTTTCAGTACTCAACTAGAAAGATTTAGACCTTCAAGGAAAGAAAAGAAAGGGACTTCAGTAGTGGTATCTGAGCAGTGACAAGAAATATTACGTCCATCTCCTCAGCACAGTTCCTACAGAAATTAGAGAAGTGATTGCCCACATTTTCTTCTTTTTCCTTTCTTCTCCACTGCCTGCCCTGCCCCGCCACTCCCCCACCCCACCCCGGGCTTTAGATGGAAACCTCTCTGCTACTGTTTCACAGCCTCTTTCACTGAGGAAAGATTGTCTTAGCGTATGTGCTGATTTCCTGGTGAGGACAGCCACATAAAAGCCTAAAGCTTTAAATCTCCTGAAGCCTAAGTTTTTTTAACAGATTAAAGAAATAGCCATTATTTCAGATGTTTCAGTTGATGTACCCTATCACTTTCACTTGTTAATATACTTTAAAATGTTTAGAAACAATGTATCATCCTTTTTTTTTCCCCTTATCCTACCTCTTTAAAAATAATATTGTGGTAAACTTAAACTAAATAAAATGGGGCAATCTGTAAGCTTATTGAAGTCTATTATTTCTTGATCTCACCATGTCAGCAGTGAGATTTTCCTAGGTCAATCTATACATCTATGTTATTTTCGTTTCCTGTTCTCTTAGCCTGCATCATCAATATGCAGTTCATTGGGATCATTGACTCATAGTCTACTCTCCCAGTCCAAGAGGAACTGAGTTGGGCTCAAATATCAATGTGCAGATTTTGTAATCCCACAGGAATGTTGATGCTTTCCAAAAATAGCTTTTTATTTAAAAAATAATGTTCTGTCTTTAGAATATAACTAGGAGTAGGTGCACCTACTGAGATGCTGGCAAAGAGAGATATTAGTATCACAAACTGTTATTTCATCTAGAAAGCAAGCTCATCTATGTTTTGGCAGTGTGATTCCTTACAAGCAAAGCTGAACAAAATGTCTTTCCTCTTAATTTTTGCTGTCCTCTTTTTCTTTTCCTCCACCAAAACCACTCACATACACTCTTAAAAGAAAGTCTGTAGATGAGTTTGAATTTGATGATGTCATATGACAACATGAGGACATCATGTGTATTCTGTAGGACAAAGAAGTGCCATGTCAAGTAACCAAGATGAATATAGGCTTTTTGGAATTGCCTGTGTTACGAATCCCAGTGCACTACCCTATCACTCACTTTCTCCCTGCTTAGGGAGCTCTTTCATGTCCTCCACCTCTTACTGCTTTTGCACGCATATACATATGTGTTTGTAATGAATGTGAAGATTAGAAGCTACTCTAAACTCTAACCCAAACTTATTTCACCTTTTCATGCATTTACACACTCTTTGTAAAGACAATGGAGTGAAAGCATCACCGTTTTCCTTAATAAGCAGGCATTTACCTGACCTGGGTCAGCAGACTGTAAGATGCAAATGTGAAAGAGAATGAAGACTATGACTCTTGATGATTTTGGATGCTGATAATGTAAAACTTGTTTCTTACTAAGCAGCCTGTAATTTGGCATCTGCAGAAATAAAAATTGAAGATTATTTTAAAGGAAAAATGTGTACATCTCACTAAAACTTGTTTCAAACATGATATGGGGAGGACGAAGTTTTGGGAAATGCCAGGTATTTAATCAGGACAAATTAGACAACTCTATTAGTGCTTCTAATTCTAATTAGATGAGTTTTGGATATGTGAGTGCAGCGGGCACTGGTTTTCTCACTTGGTTCATTCATCCACCACTTGGGCTTATTAGCTTACTAGTTAGATAAGCCCTCTACTTACACCCACAGCTTGGATGCAATTAGCGGTTTTCCTTTCCCTTGGCTAGCCAAAGATTGTGATATTTCATGCTGGTTTTCCACTCTGATTTCTGAAGCTTCTAATTCTCAGTTCAGACTTTACAGACTGTATAGGGGAGAGTGAGTTAATTATGAAGCTGTGGGTATTTGTCTGTGGCTGCGCATAAGGATAGATTTATATGTTGGCTTTTCTCCTAAATTTTGTTTCAGCAAGTATGACAGCCTGATCACTGATAAAGGGGGCCAGCTTTTCTGCTCGTTTTACTGGAATACCTGTTTTCACAGCCACAACTTTTTTGATGAAATTAACCTCAAAAGTAGTTTTGTACCTCTAATTTTTCTGTGTTTTTATCTCCACCCTAGTCATCTAGCCATCCTGTTTCGTGATGCACAGTGACAGTAATGTATGTTGTAGCTCACTCTGCCAAAGGCACAAGAATGCAGCACCACAGGCATGTGTAATGAACCATATTATCAGGCTGATTCAGACCTATGGGAGCAAGAAAACTGTGATGCTACTTTCAGACCTTATCTCGTACCCTGGTACTGATACTTCTATGATGTGACACAATAGTTTGCAGCTTATTTGGGTCTGGACTGCTGGATTTGGCCTGAGTTCACTGCTAGCTGGGACCTATTAGAAATTGCTGGGTGAGGGAGGCCTGGTGCTTTTCAGCAGCACAGTCACACTTGTGGCCATCCCACGTAGTTAGTTGTTGGGCGTTAAAGCAATGTCTGCATTTGGTCTTCAGCTGTTGAACGGTTGAAGCCGGTTGATGATCCAAGCCCCTGGCAGCTGTTCCTGACCTTTGGCTTGCATCTTGGCTCTGGCTCCCAACCCTTGGATCATATCCTGGCTCTGGTTCCTGCCTCTTGGCAGCTTGTTCAGTTCCTGTCTTTGGCTTCAGCCTCGGCTTGTATCCTGGCCCTGGCTCCAGACCCTTAGCTGTTAGGTGTGTTCCAGAATTTCAGTGTTTGTCCCTGTTCCAGGCCTCAGTCTGAATTGGCTGTGTCCTTGTCTCCTGCAGTGAATGGTCTGCAAACATTTAATAACACTGGGATTGTGCACAAGGGAGGAAAATGTAGTTGTTGAAGAAACTCGTCTGTGGAAGGCCATAGTCCATCATCTATTCCTGATACCTACCACAGTGAGGCCTTACAAAGAGGGAGATGCTATTCTTAGTAAAGTTGAAAACTGCCAAATATTTTTTTTCCTTGTTTTTAATGTATGTCAGCATGCATAGTCTAAATGCTGCTTTACTATATGCTTATAGGAAGGGGAAAAATGAGCCATTTTTATCTGCTGGAGTGTATATTTGGACTATAAGCATTTTCTACAAAGCAGAGAAATAAGATAAAAAAGAAAACAGATAGGAAAAAGCAGTGCTTTCTTGTAAGATATATTCTCGAATTGCCTAGGTTTCTTAGCTTTTTGATTCAGGAGAGAGAGCAAGAGAGAGTGGGGGGAGGAAGGTTTTGAAGGAGAGGAAAACTTATGCGTATCAACAATTGTAATTTTTTTTTTTAAATTAGTATGATATGATGTTTAACCTTAAAAGATTAAACCATAGGGACCTGGATTTTAATCCGACATGAGTCCCAAGGAAAGATGAGCTATGATACAATGCTGATCTTCAGGGAATATACATACATTCTTGTGCATTGGCAGCCAGGAGCCAAGGGCATGCAATAGCAGAAAACAAATGCTCAGGGAAAACTAAAAATATTGACAAAAATCCACCTACTGGAGATTTTGCAATGCCCGTGTGCAGAGCAAGGCCTGATTCTGATTTCCATTTAGATATCAGGATGACTTCAATCATATTCTGAAATCATTTAAATCAGGAATAGCCTCATCAGTCAAACTGTCCGGTTCCAGACCATTCTAGTTCTCCTTTTTGTGTGTACAATACACCATATAACTGATTAATATGTTTTTTTCTCAAAAAAAAACCCAAACAAAACCCTCACAACCCAAAACATTGAAACAAAATACACAGGTTTTTGACGAGGTTACGCATGAAACAGTAAGAAAGATATGAAAGGAAGAGTTTGAGTGAAGGATGAGAAAGGCTGTATCTTCATGAAAGCATACTAAGCTTGGCAAGTCTTTTAGGGTGGAGGACAGC
This sequence comes from Leptosomus discolor, assembly GCF_034619465.1. NCBI lineage: Eukaryota > Metazoa > Chordata > Aves > Leptosomiformes > Leptosomidae > Leptosomus > Leptosomus discolor. Next base: position 38,346,850 of record NC_141419.1, on the reverse strand, counting down.
AGACAATGGGCATGAGAAATGGTAGACAGCACAAGAACAAGCTGGAGGGCTCAGAACAACCAGCAAAACTAGGTTTGTAACTAGGCTTTAGGAAGAAGACAGTTTTCCTAGAAGGAAGAAAAAGCTGCATGCAATGAATTACAATCGAGGAAGGCACTGAGTTTGAGTTGTGTTGAAAAGCAATACTGGTGGAAAAGGTGGCTGATTTGTAGGATGGATGTTTTTTTCTCCCATGCCAAAAATCAATTCAATTAAACTCACACCCTTTTAGAATATGGAAACCTTATTTTCTCTTTCTTGTCTCCAGCTAGGGCTAAGCTGAAGCCTTTTTTTTTAGCAGGGTTTACTAATGAACACTTAAATCCAGACTGATTGTGCTTGTTTTCTGTCATTCCTATCACATTTTTTGACCTTGCCATTGGGCAGTGTTTCAAGTCTGATTCTCATAACAACACTCCCTATCTCGCCCTGATTTAAACGTTTTCCAACCAGACTTTTACAGTACATGTTGTTCTTGATGCTTTCCGGCATCTTGTCTCTGCAGAACTTCCATAATTCTGTAGCCTTTTAGGAACAGGATTTGTTGTCTCATGCTAGATGTCTTGCTGGTTTAAGCCTTCTTTACTGGATTTTTGAAAAGTGGTAGCCTTGGATCAGTTTGCTAATCAGAGAGTCTGGTAGATGCCTGTGTATATGTTATGGCAAAAGTGGACAAGTGTAAGTGCAGTGCTGTATGTCTTTCTGGATAGAGGTACTTAAGATCTGTCTCTATGTGGAGATCACAGACTTCTCCTCAAGTCAAGAAGACCACTGGTGCCAATTGCATTGTCTTGGAATTTAGTGCTTGCAAGTCTATGAATTGTTTCTGGAAGTCTCATGCCTTCAGATAAACACCTGTCCCAAAGAAGTGATACAGCAGATAAATCTTTTTCCTCTGTGTGCCTCTCCACAGGTGCTATGTAAGGCAAATTTGGAAATTTGGACTCAAATGATGAGCTGTATGCAATTCTTACTTGTCTAATGAAGTTGATTGCTACTTAATTCAAAGTCGCATTCCAGATTGCACAACAGTTGAACCCTCATGTAACCTGTTTCACGTATCCAATGCAGCAAGTCATCTTGCACTCATTGATGTGGTACTAGTGGAGTGGCTTCTTTGTAGCTGCAGACTCAGCCTGTCTGTCTAAGCTCCAGGCCACACTCTCAGTGGTTGCAGTCAAGTCTCTTTTAGATGAAGATCCAGAGAAAGACTAGTAGTCATGGTGGGCCTTCTTTCACTTTTGTCACTTCTTGGGAGTTGTTTAGTTGCCTAGGCATAAGGCCTGGAAATCTGGCTGCAGCAACCAATTAGGACTACATACATCAGCTGTCTGGCTGGTTTTATGTTGAGCTGATTTACTTGTTATTGTGGAGCGTTGCTTATGTATACCATCTAGCAGCTGAAGAATTAAAAGACTTAATCCCTTCAAATCATCAGTTGGTTTTGGAGAAACCAATTCAGTGACTTTAACTGGATCCAGTGTCTGACTTATAGCCTGATCAGCAGATTCAGGCCAACTTTGTCAGCTATTTTGAGCCCCAATAATGTTTCTTGGGACACTGACAAGCCTTTGTCTAATTACTCTTGTGCCCTTGTTTCTGCTTTCCCCTCCCCTCCCTGTCACATGAATGCAGTGTATTTTGTCAAACCTGCATTAAGTCTATCAGTTGCTGGTGCTTACTCATTGTTGCCTACTGTTTTCATTCTTGCTCTCAGATACCTGGTTGTTTTCTCATCAAAATCAAAGCACTTCCCTGTAATTAAACAGCCATAGGACATTGTGTTCCCGTAAATAGGTCAGTGCCTCAAGGGCCCACGTCACAGAATAATTTAGAGTGGAAGTGATACTTGGAGATCCTCTAGTTAAACCTCCTGTTCAAAGCAGTGGAGTCCTTTTCCTAACTGGAACTAATCCTGCATATCTGTTTTCTCTCCCTGACAGGTAGCAGACTTGCCTACCTACAAGCTGCTAACTTTACCCTCTTACCTTCAACAAGTTTCTGTTTCTGAGACTAAGACTTTACTGTGTGAGGCTTATCCACTAGTATTTTTATTCCAAATTGCGCTGAATGTTATCAATCCTACTTATCTGTGAAAATAACCTTGGCAAAATTCTTATGCTTAATGGTATCCGTTAGCTCAGCAGAATTTTTTCTATTCCTATTATGCCTTAGAACATTATGGTTTCTATTCTTTCAATTTCTGTTTATTTTAAAAAGGAACGTCAAGAAATTAATTGATTTAACAGAAGAGCTATGCATTGAAAAATAGTTATTACTTCAGTGTTGCTGCAAATTACAGTAAAATACCAATATTTACAGTCCATACAACAGTAAAGTAAGTGCTTGTGAAGAGTCTGGAGTTGACCATTAGACTGCTATTTTTTCATAAAATAGTTCTCCCTGAGAGTTCAAAAATCTCTAAGGCTTTGCTTTTAGAGAATTTACTCAAGAAGAAATGCAACCAACATATCACCTATTTATGTGCATATTAGTGCCAGCTGCCCTTGTAATCTGAACTGCCTGGATTAATCAAGCAGCTACCTGATTAAAAATTGGGCTATAAATGAGCGAAGAAATACTTAGTTGTTTTGAATAAGAGTTTGGAGGGGTTGTGTCAGCACTCTTGCTGCTTTTTTGTCAGCTATATTAACAAGCAGCTTTTCTTTCATTGTTCAGATAAAAGCAAAACAGCCTTTGAATTTTGCACTTAGAAATTCCACTCATCTGCCTAATGTTCTTTTTTTAATTAGAAGGATACACATATGACTTAATTAATCAATCCTGTCATAGGGAATTATGCTTTTATTAATGGTTTCTGCACTAAAACACATTATTAAGGGATTTGTGCTAAGTACCTGACATAAAATAACCTAATTTTGCTTGCTTTGCTTAATGTGTTGAGAAACAGCTTGTTGATCAGATTTCAAAACATTCATGCTATGAACTAACCTCATATTTAGAATGTTTAAAAATGCAGCAATTTGGCAACCAAGTACTCTAGTGGTTTGTATTTAATATAAAGTTAGTCAGTGCCAGGCAAGAAATGAGAAAAATGGAGCTTCTTTGACCACAGTGACGATGGAAACAAGTAAAATAGGAAAGATTGTTTTGATGCAGGCTTTTTTTTTTTTTTTAAATAGAAAAGAAATGGAATAAATGTGGGGTTTTTTCTATTGTTCAGGAGCTGAAATCTGTGATTTATTTTTTTTCTTCTTGTCATGCACCTTCGAGTTTAAGAACCACATCCTTAGTGTTGTCCTGCTTCACATGACATTCCACATCTTCTGGAGGTGATGCCAGATGGACAAAATACAAAAATAAAAACGCACTTGTGATTTTTTCAGAGGCTAGCCTGGAGCTTACTGCCACTTGTGCCCTTTGGGCCCTCACCATCTGGGTAAGTTCACTTTTCCCTTGGGAGCACGGAAGGATAAGGATAAAGAGTTCTCTGAAGTCCCTGCACGAAGTGTTTGGTGTCGTCATGGAGCATGATCACATTTCCAGAACTCCTGCATGGGTTTTGCTTCAGTAATGTTCCTGTGCCTTGTCCTGTGTAGGGATCAGCTATCCTCATTTTTGTCTGTATATATAATTGCAGTGCCTTATTTAAAGAGAAATAGCAGATGTTTGTCTTTAACAAAAGTTTTGCTATTTTGAAGCTATTCATATATATTATGTTTATGAGGGTGGTATGGTTTCAGATGCACTCTCACACAAACCTCCATGAAGGTAAACAGAAGGATATATGCTGGTATGGTCAGGAATCACTGTACTGGCAAAACTTCTGTCTTTGTAGGCTGCCTCTCAGTGAGACAAGCTGGCTCCTACCAGTTTGGATCTGGCTCTGATTGTGTTCAATCCTTTTGGGAAGTATATTTTACTCTTTGATGTCCCACCTGAGACAAGGGCACTGTATTATCTCTTCATGGTCCTCCTGATCTAAGACAGCCAGATCACTTAACTGATCCTTTCCAGAGCTGCAGTTTTCTAGACATTGCAAGCTGCAGCCCACCTGCCTGTTGAAATGTGAGGGAACCCTGTGAGAAGGACAATTGTTGCCCTAGATATCCTCATGGATACAAAATAAAAAACTTTCTAAAGCATTAGCTGTTTTTAAATATTTTCAGGTCCCATTTACTTAAGATTTGGGATTCTCTCTCTCTCTTCCCCCCCTGCTTTGCGTTCCTCCATGGGAATCTTAATCCTTAACTCCTCTTTCCAAAATAATTGGTGAATGCCCTTCTTTGTAACTTTAGTCCCATTTGTCTGTTGTCAGGTGATTTGTTACTGAAAAGTTCACCTGGAACTCCCAGGCAGTGACTGCTAACATTTGTTCACTGGTATTTTGGGTGAATAGAAGCTAATCCTGATTCATTCTTCTTTGTTAGTTCAGTTAGGTCTACAGGAAAGATGTGTGGAGAGTTTGAAAGGAGTTTAAGTCCCACATGTGTACTTCTAGTCTCATAAAGTGTGCATGGGCAGTGTCACCAAATTTTAAATGAAAGCTTGAAAAAGACATAGGTAATTTTGAAGAAACAGGAAAATACCTTCCTCATGTGTGGAAACGGGAACAGGAAAGGGAAAGAAAGAGAAAATGAAATTCTTTTCTAAAGGTTAAACCAGGCATTTTGAATTAATGTTGAAGTCTAATTTCCACCCCTCTGATAGTTTGCCTGTCACTGAAGAGGATTAAAGTTATATGGGATCTGAATTCATGTAAATGTTAATGTGTTGACCTTATCCTGCTTACTTCATTTTTCTACTTCCCATGGTATTAAGATGAACTCTCCCAGACTAACTCTCTCGAAGTGGACTCCTCTTCCATGCTGTCTGGGTTCTTTTGAGAAAAATCAGAATAAACCGGTCAAGCAATTGACAAGTTGTACATCTGTTTGATGAGCTGTGCTTGATTTATTTCCCATCTTGGAAAATGCTAGTTATTTGTTATTATTTCTGTCTTGCTTTTGACTAGTAGTCCATAACTGTTTCTTTTTCTTTCTAAAATAGTGAAATGTCTTATACAAGGTCAGTGAGGAACTTGGTACAGGATTCTGCTGAGAACCCCATACTCAAGCCATGCTGGTCTAGAACCAAGTGCTGCTTCATTAGTTCCCTTATCAAAAGAATTCAGTCTCTGGCAATCCTGACATGGTTAATTTGCATTCTGACTAATGATCAGTCACTGCTTTAACAGTAAAGGCAAAGAAATATTGGACATTGTTTTTTATGTTACTTGAAAATGATAGAATTCTGGAGGCAATCTTAGGAGTTACCTGTCAGAGCCTGCAAAATATTTTACAGACAGTAGACATGGAATATAAACTTTTGTAGTTACAAAAACTATGTAAGGACTAACCAAAAAATGGGACTGTAATTATTCTGGTTTGGATCATTAGAAATTGTTTTGAAGATGTCTGCTTAGAAAACTAGCAAAATTGCGAGCCGTCATACAAAAGTGGTAGTTTATAAATTATGGTTGTTTTTCCTATTATGAAAATGTGTTGAATTTCTAGCATAGTTGATACATTATGCTTCTAGACCATATCATATAGTTTAGTCATGGCAAAGGAGATGTATTATTATGTTGCCAGGAATTAAATCTCTAATTAAAATGAAAGTGACACACAAGAGACTCTGTTTGGGGGAAGGGGGCAATTCTAATCAGTGTGAACACACAAGTCAAATATTGATGAAATTATCAAAGTTTAATGACACAGTTAAATAATCACAGATGGTCATTGTTTAGTTCAGAGAAGAAAAATAATTAGTATTTAATAGCCCAATCAAAAGAGATATATGGTAAAGGTGAAATAACGGTGGAGCAGGAGTGTGGTCCTGTGATTCGTATCCTACAAAGCTTTATACTTTGCACCACTTGTCCTTTTTTTTTTCTCTTTTTTTTTTTTTTCTCCTAATCTGCTGGATGTCCTTGCAGAAATTATTTCTTGATTGGCTGTCTCCAGACTGCTCCACTTGTCATGATGTCCCCATGTCTTAGTTGCTGCTTAAAGCAAAGAAACCAAACAACTCCTCAGAATGTACCATAGCTTCTTCTCAATCTGTGTCCTGGGTTTCATCCCCAGGGGTTTCAGTGCTGTGTGCCATACACTTGTGCTGCATCTTGGCATTCTTCCCCGTGGCCACATCTGACTTAAGTGCTAGAAAGCGCTCACAGGTCCTGCATGCAGTGTGAATGCAACTTGTATCTTTGCAACAGTTTCCACTACTTAATTTTCTGTTGATTTAGGTAAGAGTGTGCTGCACAAAAGATTTTACTAGGTAGTGGCAAAATGGGTCTGTGTACTGTGTGGCAAATCAGAGGTCTTGTTCGTGATACAGTTAAGTGAGGATTTTATAGTTGAAGTTAGTAACCATAGACTGTTCACATTCAGTAGCCAGGTGCTTGTGCCTCTTCATCAAATTTTGTAACTCCAAGCACTGCATTGGGATGTACTTTTTAGAATAATTAAGAAAAAACTTGAAGCAAAGTTTCTGGGTTTTGCTTATATTAGAAATACCTGAGCACTTTCTTAGTAGGGCACTGGTAAATATAAACAGTTTTTGTTGTTTTTCTCAAAGGTCTGCTAACCCCCCCCATAGTCATGTGTTCAGATTATGCTGGAAGACATGATGCATGTTCTTAAACAATCTTGTGGATTGTGTTCTGGCTGTAATTGAAACTTTGGCAGGGCGTTTCTTCTACTGGGAGTGCTGATGTCTGATGCAACTTTTAACACAGGATGTCTCACTTTTCCCCAAGAACAGACCGCGTTTGTGTAGTGTGTACTGGTCCTCCCCAGCTCTGGCTACAGAGAAACCCCAGCCACATGTCTTGTGGTGGTCTTATGGCACCTAACATAGTTTTTTTAAGCGGGGAAGCAAGACTAGGAAAGTGTTTAATGATTTTAACTGTCTTAATGCTGGCTGCAGCCTCTGAAGACGGTTCCGTTTCTTTCCTCTTGCTTCCTCTTTTAATATAGCCGTGGCCTGTACTGGAGCCAATTAGGCTAGTTCCTGCTCCCCACTCTCAGCTATTCCTCCAGCGTTCAAGCTCTTCAGTAATAAAGTCTGGACATCTGTGGCAGCACTTGGGAGCAGGGAAGGAGACCTAGGGCTTTCAGGCCTGCCAGCTCTCTGTCGAGTGATCTGCAGCCTCACTGTGCCATACACACTCAGGCTCAGAGGATGGCTGACTCTGGCTTCCCAGGCCTCTTCAGGCCAGTGCTGGCCCCAGCTTGCTTGGTCCTGGTGTGGTGAAGAGAACTGTGCAAGGTTCTCGTAGCCCACTCGCACGCTCAGCATCAGGGTCTTCAGTGCTCTTGGAGGGCAGTGGCAACAGTTTCATCAGTGCCTGATTCAGTTTGGTCTCAGGAAAAGATACTTTCACTGGTGGATGCAGAAGTACAAATGGAAGGATAAATAACATGTATGTGGCTCATTAGGTGTGCTGGTGGTCTCACCAGGCTGGGTGCAGGCAGAGCCTGCACACCAGGAGTCTGCTGGGACCCATCTGCTCATCTTCTAAGCACACAGAAGAGATTGGGATAAAAATAAAACCCACTTCCTTTTTGTGAAGATGCACGCTGGTTATGGCACATGTTGTCTGTGTGGGCTGAGTTTGCGTTAATGGGCAGAGATTCAAGCACTGCTGCTCTTTCCCACAGTCCAGCTGCTGAATGAGCTGTCAAGCCACACACTGCAAATCTTTCATAAGTATACCTACAGGTACACCTTTCCATAAATATAAATGGGCTGGAAAAATAAATATGTGGAGTATTTTTATCTTTTTTTTTTCTAGACAACAATTAGGTTTTTGCACACACATGTACAAATACAGTCATGCTACCATTGGGAAACACGCCTTCCTTTTCTGCTGGGAAGAGTTTGGTTGTCCTGGGTGGGAGTAACAGTTTCAGGAACAGTTGTGGCTGTAATTTTTTTAAATCTATATTCTTATTTTCCTCTGCCCCCCTCTTCATCAGCAGAGAGGACTGTGAAAGATTTTAAAGGCTTTTACAGGATTTCCTCTACATTTCAAGGCACTTGAACACAAGTTCTTGCTATTGCTAACCCCATACACTTTGCCTGTGTTTATTAAGGAATATTAAGGAAGTACATTTTTTCTTCAAAGGACTTTAAGCAAAGTGTCGTCATTTTGGTAGGTCACATCAATAGCCTAAGTATGCCCAGATGAAGAAGATAAACAAGGGGGAACCTCAAGACAAATGAGTTTGAGGTATGAAAGGTCCTGCCTCTGGACCTTTATATGAGGTTCCTTTGGTGTAAAATGGTACAAAACTTGCACAGCTGCGTATTACTGAATCGCTAATCAGACCTGACTTACGAAAATGTCACTGAGTTCATATAACCAGTACTAGTTTTGAAGCCTTGGCTTATTTTACTTTTCTCTCTCTGTGGCTTTTATTTGATGACCTGTGACTCACATTACTGTTTCTGCTTCTTCATCAGTAATTTTTTTTTTAATAGAAGAATAGTAAAAAGCATTGTAGGGGTAGTGCTTTCTTAGTGTACAAGTGTCCTTGCTTATATTCAGAAAATGGATGCTCTGACTGCAGGTTGTTTGTGGAAATAACAAAATGATAAAGGCAGCTAATTGAAAGATAAATGGGCTGAGGTGAGTGGTTCTGCATTTCAAAATTGATAGTTGCATAAAAGACGATGTGACATTCAGTTAAAGTTACTGTGAAGACAAGAGCACAAGATGGAGTTAATTGTTATGAAGAATTAAATTCTTTACCTCTTGAATAAAAGAAAAAGAAATTCTGTTTTGTTTTAAATCGGTTTATATTATGTTCATATTTCACAGTCTGGCATTGCATTAAACCAGCCTTCATCTGAGAGGCCAAAGTTCAAAGATTTTCAGCAATATTTTTGATGTACTGAGTTTTAGCTAGAGTTGGAAAAGTTTTGCTTGAGAATACTTTAGGAATCTTAAAGCACCTGCTAAGAATATTTTGTCCCCTCACATACTAAAATTGTCTTGAAACATAATGTATGATTAAATTTATATGTCCTGTCATGCCCTCCACATGGAAAAATACCAACTTAGTGTATACCTCTTCTGCTGGAAACCTTTCACTAAAGCTAATTTGGCTCTGTAGTGCAATGAAACAAAGTTACTGTTTGCCTTCCTTGTCGCTGCTGCTGTTGTTTAAAGAAACAATTGGTCAAATTACCAGGTCTTGAGGGGGGGAAAACAGCTGCTTTTCTGTGCACTGTAAAATTTCTCTCTCTACTTCCTGATTTACTTGGCAAGGTTTTTAAATCAATGTTTAAATAGGAAAACATCCTGATCACCTGAAAAACCTTGTGTTTCTGAAAGGCATTTATAAAAAAACTCCTGACTTTTTCACAAATAAATGCATACTGCAGTTGTTGGAAATATGCACCATATGTTTCCTTGGGGATTAAGCTTTTACCTCTAGATACTGAAGAGCAAATAGAATTGCTTTAAATAAAAGGCAGAGAGAAATGGAGAACCTGGATACCACAACAGCTTTCACAATAAGCAGGTTGTCTGAAAATACATTATTGTTCACATGGGGAGCGTGGGGCAAGGGGTGGGAATCCTGCTGAGGGCAGGATGATAGCAGTAGGCTGGGGTTCAGAGTGTGGCACTTTAGGAGTCTAAATTGCTCCACTTTGAAGAAGCTTTCCAACTACATACCTTCTGAGGACATTTCCATTTTACAGGCAAATCAATAGGTCATGATAGGTTAATTTTCTTTTCAGGTCAGCCAGCCAAACTTCTTGAATTGTGAAGCACACTGTAGCTGAAGACCCTAGCTTCAGGACCCCCATGTCCCAAGTCTGCTGCTATCACCTGCTGATGCATCAGCCTGAGCTTGGCAGCTTCCCTGGGGCTTGCTTGGCCATCCCTCCCACTGAAAAGCACGGCTATTTCTCCTCTCAGCCTACCTTCTGCTCTGTCCTTATTAATTTGTAGTGATAACTGAGCAAGTGGAAGTAAGTGATGATTTCACACTTGACTGTTACCCTGTGGCAAAGCTGTCAGGCTGAGGCTCCAGGAATTAAAATGCCTTCTGTGCTGCTGCACACTATACCTGTGCTTGCAAAGGGGATGATGGAAGACTGTGAATAATCCTGGGATGGTATTCTGGCCCCCACCATTTCAGGTTTTCACTCATCCAATTTTCCAGACTTTCTACCACTTGAAAATTTAAAATCAAAATCTAAGCTGGCTAATTGAGAGAATGAGAGGAGTAGTCAACTAGTTCCTCATCATTTTCTGATAATGTCTTGGTGGAACGTGCAGTGTACAGACTTCAGCTGGTTGGGCCACAGCAGCTGTACTTTGAAATAGTAAGAGCAAGAAGGCTTTTTGTCCCTTTTTTATGCAATATAATTCTTAACAAAAATATAGCTGTTTCACATATGTGTTATCCAATGTACTTATTTTTCCAGTGAAATAAACTGTGCTACCAACTCGTAAATCTCCACAAAATCGAAGTCTCATTCTTGGGCAGTGGCTCTACATGCATGAGCTTTAGAGTTAAGGCATAAGCCAGTTATTGGATGTCAAGGTAAATTTAAGTATCCTGGGGCTGCATGGATTTTGTTTTAGCTGCATGATATTCATGTGAATAAGGAGAGAAAAAGGGGAGAAGCAGTCCTACTTGAGGAGATGTTGTTGCTGCTGCTGTTTTTGATGTGTTCTTTGCAGGGATATGTAGACTGCCCCTTTAGGTAAATGGGAGCATTGACTTACATTTCAGTATGCTGTGGAAAACTGAACGGCTGGTGACATCATTATGGATATTATATTATTAGAGAAGAGTATGCAATTCTTCTGCATACAGTTATCATAAAAGGCTTCAGACAGACAAAATCTCTTGATGTGTATAATTCATTTTAGAAAAAAAAAGGTGCACATGCATATGATTATCTGGAAATTTTCTTTAAGACCTTGGAAGGACTGAAATCTGGATGCATCTCATCCTTTCCATCCCAAAGTCTGATTTGAAAATGAATATTTTCTTTGCCAGTAAAATCTTTCTGAGTTAAAGAAGAAAAAATGACAATGCTGCTTTCTCTGTTAGACTAAAGTTACCTCAAGTGTTGAGTATTTCATTACCCCAACCTGACATTTGATCACTTCAAGAACAGAAACATTCTGGCAGGGTTACAAGCAGAGTTGGTCCTCAGTAATGTGTTATATTTGTGGTAACTGATTCTCAAGTATGTCAGTGCACAATCTCAAGCACTGTACAAATGAGTAAAGAAGACGAAAGTAGATTCATAAGTCTTGTTTGACAGCACAATTTCAGTGAAGTTGAAAGATGGGTATGTTCTCTAAGTCACCAGCAATTAAAATCTAATTATTGATCCTTTGTTTTATTGACAATATAGGTCTTACAGAGGTAAAAGAGGAGGATATAGTTTTAGCTTTTTTTTTTTTTTTTTTTTTTTTTTTCCCCTTAAAGCTGTACTGTCTCTTCTAAAGCTGTTTTAGGAAAAATATCTCTTCACTTCTGTTACAGTGACCCTTGAATGTTTAGGGGCTAAATAATACTCTCTTAGCTTGAGAGCAAAATTCCCATGGGATATTTTCTGGCATATCTCTGTGGAAATTGTTGAATAGCTAGAGAAGGATGTTAATAAACATATAACATTGCTGTTGAAAAAGCAAATAATGTCTTCATAATGAGCTTCTGCCTCTTTAAATGTTGCAACTTATTGCAATACTTAATACAACCATTTCCATATATCTTTCTAAAAATACTTGAAAAAAACCCTACACACCTCTAACAATACTTTTGAGCTTCAACTGTTTTACAAATAATAACTTTCAGGATTCTTTAAGGGGTTTCTAACTTCATTCTGAACATGGCAAAACTAAGGTTAAAGCGTTGCATGTTTTTGCAAAGACAAGAAAAATAATTGAAAAAACTGTGATTTCAATATGAGCTTTTGACATGAGCTTGAATATGCCCCTTCCTTTAATGGGTGCATTAAACTCAGCATTCAGAAGGTGCTCCCATTTCCATGCTACTGTTTAATGCAGGACTATAATAAAAGTCTATCTTTGGCACTGTAAGATCAACCTCATGGCAGGAAAGTTGAGCCAGTTGTTGATGTGTGTTTGGCACACCTGGCTGAAGTCCTCTTTACATTTGATGTTTTGTTTTCTCAGAAATCTGAGAAACCCCCTAAAAAGGGATATAAGTAGAACTAGGCATCTCATCCAAAAGTGTGATCCGCAACTCCGTGCACAAGTTTTTAATCACATTTTCTTTTTAGCAATAATGGTTTTTAGTCCCTAAAGGTCTGCCCAAAAATATTTCTGTCTTGTTATTGCAGAGATGGTCAGTGCCTGAATCTTGCCATTATTCAAAACTGAAAATGCCAGTTTCCACCACTTTTCTCCCCAGGCACCATCTCCTGAGGTGCCTGGTCAAGCAGGCACATTCTTCGCTCAACTGGAGCAAACCAATGGAATTGAAGTTCACATACAATACACCTCCCTTCCCTCTGTCAGTGTCTTTCTCTGTTGGGTGAAGTGTAGTGAACAAGTAGTCCCCAAGTGGGGAATGGAGTGAAAGACTTGAGTTCTAGTTTCTGCTCTTACAGGCAGAACTATTTCTGTATTTTTAATTAAAATTATTAGATAAATATTGATATTTATAACTTGAATATGGCATATAGGACTGCTGTTTCAGGAGTACGTTCTTGCTGTTTCAGGAAACTTAATCACATGAGACTGTTCATAAATTTGTGATATTTATTATTAAAATCAGAATAATGCTGAATCCTTCACTGCTTTTTTAGTCATTCACTTTGTGATAACTCTTCTTGGAGGGGATTTATTCATTAAGCTGGGCAGCTTACTGATTTTAAAATGGTTTTGGTTTTGTGTTCTGGACATTAATTTTTGGTGGCCTCACTTCAGTGAACTGTCATCTGTATTTTGGTTTTGGTCCCTGCTTTGTGTGGGACTGTTCTTTTCATGAGTACAAATGTACTTTCGAACAATTCCTCTTGTGGCAGTTGTCTACAAATAACACAGAAATCATGTCAAACTCATTTCACTGAATGGAGATGATTATTGCAGTTAGCCTTTTCTGGTTTGTTAGTTAATTCACAGAATACGTTCAGAGCAATCACTTTTGCATTTTTTTCCCCCCCCACAGAATCAAAAAAATAAATAGCACTGAACATTTTTAAAATGGAACATCTTTCTAGGAGCTGGGAAGTATCTTCTTTTCACAATCATTATCAGCAATTTTATATATTTCTGTTCCACTAGACCACACAAAGCTTGACTGTAACTTTATTTTGAACTACTGATGATTGAAAAAATAATGGCTGTGAGAATTATAGCCAGAATTTTTTTTTCGTGTACGATATTCATGTAACTCAGAAATAGAATGGGATTTCAAAAGAGCTCAAAGGTCACTTGTCTCTGTTTTTCTTGAAGTCCTGTTCAACCTTTTTTTCTCATTGGGAGAAACTGGCCCAACTATTAGTGTCTGAAGAGCCATATATCAGCTCTTACTATTCCAGAAATGATGAATTATATTTCTGGGAGTAAAGTGAGGAAAATGATGGACAATCAATTGCAAGACATCTTTGAACACCTTCAGCTTACTTCACCACTTATCAAACTAAATTCTTTCTGATGATGCAATGGTGGTACAAAATCTTGGGGAGCCAAGATTGCAGAACCCCTCAGGAGGGAGACGACAGTCGCCGGAGAAACCAGAAGTGACTGAGGAAATGATACTGGATGTATGGGCATAGATGTATGACATTTGCTAAGGTTATGAAGCAGCTTGAGGTACTGCTTTAGCACAGGCCAGTGTGCTGTGTGTGCATGCTGAGTGACATGATTGGGGGAAGCACTGTTGCAGGGTGTGGATTGTTTTCCTCTATCCTCTGTGTACTGGTGTACCTACCCTCTGCGCTCATCAATCTGAGACGTGTGGGTTTCAGATATTACTTTGGGAAAGGGCAGTCTCACTAGATTTGTACATTTTTTCTATTAATGGGAGTCAGTAATAGGAGAAAGAGGCCTTTCAATAAAAATAGTACCTACTTTTCTCATTAAGTATTAGCTAACCCAACCAAATATTTACTGTGGGAAGTACTATTTACAGAGAAATATTGACCATGCTATCTGAGTCATATGCAGATTCAAATCTCTGAGATTTTCTGCTGCTGGCCATTGCTCCCAACCCTTGTTAAAACATCACAGATTAAGAAATCCCAACTGCCTATTGGCATGGGAGGAGGGTGTCTTCTGTATTGCCCTTTTCACAAAATTTGCAAGGATTCTTGGTTATAGTTTCTAATAGTAGTAACTCTTAAGGGTGATTAAATTTGAATTAACAGTCTGTCTTTCAGAGATGCTAAGCATTCATGCAGTTAGGGGTCAAATACTAAAACCTAGGTATTCTTTGTTTTGCTATTGTGGCGTGCATGCCCAGGAAACTGATTTTCCACTGCTAGCAATGGTTTAATATAGATGTTGATCACCCTTAGAATCAGTTGTTCACTGCCCGCCATCATCTTTCTGATCTCTGCAGCTCAAACCTGCTCTGTTTCTCTTTTTAAAAATAAAACAACACACCCTTTTCCAGGGCTCAGTGAGGTGATAAATTTCTTTCTTTTTTCAAAGTAAGTCTTTGTCCACAGTTATATATTGTTACAGATAGTAGTCCTGATCCTGAAGGACAATGCACTGTATCTTAAGAAGAAAAAAAAATCAATCCTATATGCAAATTTCATATGTGATATTTGTAGAGTTTCTGTTCAAAATATGGCTGTGTGTCATTGCTTGCAGAAAATTAAATTTAGATAAGTTTTAGTGAAAATAACTGGGCTGTGAATGTTACCCATAATGCAAAGAAATATAAGTGCAGAAAAGCAAAACCAAATAACGTAAAATCCAAATATAATTTATGGGATAACTGTTATGCAGTTGGTGACTGAGTTCAGATTGGAATGTTTCAGGGAGGAACCTCAGGGGAAACCTTTATGTGCTTTGCTTGTGGGGTGAACCTGCAGGGTGTGAACATCAGCACTTTCCAGATTCACATACTGAGAAAATCTTCACACTCCACTCCACATGCCAAGATAAAAGTTTTCTGTGACCTTTCAACTTGTTATCAAGAACTGAAGAAATATTCTTGTCAGCAGCTGAAATATAATTGGTTCTACCTTTAACATAGATATCTCTTATTCTTATCGCAATATATTTTTGTATACTAAGGAAAAGAGCCCAAATTGGCTTAGTCCTTGAAAAACTTCTCATCTTCAATTTGCGTATGTTATATTTACCAAAATAATCATTATTCTACAATGCCCTATTGCTGCAAATTTAATTTTAAAACATAATTTTTGGATTTCTTTGGATTGAATCAATTTGGATTGAAAAAAGTCAGCCCCAGGCAATCTCGATTTCCTATGCTTTGCAAGAACTGTTCTCATCTCTTGACTGTATAATATACTTACAAGGAAGTATCATGACCTTGTAAATAAATTGCAGGATGACAGATTTACGGCCTTTCTCTAAATTCAAGAGGGGCTGATCACAGTTTTGGGTTACAAGCATATTAATTAGCTTGTATTGCTTCTCTTCCAATTTTTATTGTTTTAAAAGTATGCCTCATGAGGAAAGTTTCAGGAGAATTAGAAAGTCCTTGTGCAATGGCAAAAACTGTGATTTCATTTAATTCAGTGCAGGGATTTCAGAACCTTTAGGGTACTTGCTTTACCCTACTACATTGAAAGAAAGGTGATTGAGAATTATTCTCAAGTAGAATAAAGATGATACAATTATAATTTTTCCCCCACCTTTGATCATGAGACATCAGTAATTAAAAACTCAAACAGTTGTTTGCGGGTCCAGTATTTGAAGGTGCATTTAACGTTTGTGTGTAAAGAATATATTTGGTTTTCCATCTCACAGGATACAGGATTCACTGTTTGAGTAAACACGTCTCTGTATGCCAACTGCAATCACATTCATGCTAGTCTATAAATGTCTACTTTTGTAGTATCCTGCTCGTATCTGTCTCAACAGTATGCACTGGATAAAGATATAATCCATTTCTGCAGGTCGAATAATCCTTAGAAGTCAGAATAGTCCAAGGCAACAGTGCAATGCTTATTTGACTGAGTGTATCAAATAGAAATCAAAGCTGTGGATTACCTTCTAAAATCAGGTGCACTGAGGCTGGGTTTCGTAGGCAGTGTAATGGGTTATTTGCATGTTTCCTTCCTTTTGCCTGATACTAAGGTGTTTTGTCTTGGAGATGAAGCAAGCAAGGGCTAAACTAATTAACTAACCAGCAGTGATCTACAGTCTCAGCACCTCACATTCCTGAAGATTTATCCTATTTTAAATTCATTGCCATTTCCCTCCAGGGAAATAAAGATTGCTGCCTATTAAAGATGCGGACAGAAAAAGGCACCTTCACTGGAGACAGCCTGTACAAGAAAATAATACTGTAATCATTCCCTCCAATCAGCTGAAAAGGATTAAATCTTCTGCTTCTAAAGTAATGTTCCAATTGAGCCTTGGGGAAGAATAATTCATGATTAGGGAGAAGGCTGGTCTAGCAAATGTGAACATTATGTCCATTACTTAAACACACTTCCTGGACTGACTGCTAATGTACCCAGGGGACCTTGCAGCAGCAGCAACTGATAGGAGCAATGAAATAGGCCGACAAGGACAAGAAGTATTATCATCTGCATTCAACAGCACTACATAGACTTTACCACTGTTAAATCACTGCCTTTGGTAAATAGCCTAGATAACTCATTTTAATAGAAGAATTCTTCTCTTCTTTATGTGTATTAAACAACAGACTCTTATGAGCTGTGGCAGTGTATTGATTCCTGGGAAAGGCAGCGTGAATACCAATTCTGTAATTTATGCTGTTTTGTGGCTCTGACTGTATTTGTTATGCATAGTGTATTAAACATTCAATAGCTCAATTTAATCTTTGCAGCCAAATTGTGCAGCACATCATGCCAGATAGTGGTTGTTTCATATACACAGCCCATCTGCTTCCTGTTCTATAATTCATTCAGCAGGCAAAGTTTCTGGCAGCCTCAGGCTACCATACATATATATATCTATATCTATATATCTATATATGCACACATATATTAATGCAGACGTACACATGCATACACACTTACCCAAGGGTATCAGAAGTGTTTGACACTCCCTTATTTTTTAGTGTTACTCTATGACTGTACAAATCACTGAAATAATCACAAAAAATAGTGTCTCCTAGTTGTAAAGGAATTGTGGGGGTAATATTCCCACCTTCAGCTCCGTCAGTATTTTCAGAAGCTACTGATAATTCAAAGTAGGAAAAGCTAAACGAAAACAAAGTACTCTTTTTAGTCCAGTAAAAACAGCTCTTTCTAAATAGCTCCCAGGGCACACTAGTCTGAAGGATATGGCTGTTCTGTAGCCTTAACCTGTGCTCTTGCTTTTCTGTTTCAGATGTCCCATTTGCTTTGTGTTTATCCATTGTGTATACATATGCAATGTGCACTTCTGAAAAAAATTGCTTTGAATTTGTCCTAACCATTGCAACTGGGGCAATGGGCTGCAGCCTGAGATGGGGAAGCTTTGCTGCTGGGCCTGAAGTCACAGCTGGTAGCTTACAGAATTGTCTCTTGACACCTCTGCAGAGGAATTAATACCAGAGTTTTCTTGCTCAGCTTTCAGATGCTGTGTGTTGGGAAGCCTTAGAAGCCTTGGGAAGCTGTTATCATCCACTGGTATTAGTGGGTAGGAGGTATTCTGAGGTGGTTTCACTTAACTGAAGGTTATTCGTTCTTTATATGTGCGGTATTCTTCTGACACAAAAGATACCTTCCAAATCTGCTTTGTTTTTCTTTGCTTCTCCTTGCAATTAACATCTTCAAATTACTTCCCTCTAGGAGTTTATTTGGAGTTTGTGACATCTGTTTGGAATGGAGTATGGTACTCTGGTACAGAGAAGTAACCTTAGGTGTACCTGACTTTATCAGTAAGGTTAATTACCCCCACATTAATTGCCTTGGAGTTGGGCCTGCACTGATAAGGGCTGAACAAATCTTTAATAAGATGGTCCTTGCTGAAAGGAGCTGGCAGCGAAGATGGGAAACACTGGTACAGGATAGTAGAGTTTCTTGTCTGAGGTCTTGCAGAAGAACTGGGAATTGAGCTGGTGGTTCCTGAGTCCTACTGGGGGAATTTCACAGCGAAATTTTTTTTCTTTTTTTTTTTTTTTCTCTCACTGCTGTCCTCCCACACAGTGGGAAAAAGAAGTATCAGTACACCTTATAACAAACATCGTAGTTTCTATTTGAAATTTCTTAATAAGAAGTTCTTGTTCTTGCTGGGACTATGGTTCAGAACTGTCATACCTCGTCTATGTTATGAGTTTAGGTCATCAGATATATACTTAAGTTTGTGCTCATCTACGAAAGGAGTCGGGCAGACTTGATAAATGATTTTGTGCTTGTGCCACTTGAAGCATAAGTGAGGTATGCTCTGCTTCTTTCTTACTTTTCACTCGGCTAAGAGTGCACTTTATGGTAATAAATACTGAATTAATTTTCTTTTGTTAGAAGCTGTTCAACTCAAGTAGCAGGATGTAAGTGGGTACAAGACACCCATGCTATTAAAATAAATAGAACCAAGAATAGCTTTTCCCAGTCATTGAGGCTGAGAACTTCATAAATGACAAACTAAGAGAAAAACATTGTGACCTAAAAATGATCTGGTTTGCTGAACTAATTTTCTTTCAGTAAAAGCAAATACATTAAAGATGTTCCCCACATGGAACAGAAAACTCTTTTGCAATACCTGTCTGAATTGTTAAGCAGCAATGGAAAATGACCCTACTGAAGTCAGATGGTGAGAAAGGTTAAATAGTTAAGAAATAGGAACAGAAACTAAGTCCTCTGGCCCCTGCACACTGATGTGCAAACTGCATAATTGTTCATTTCAAAAGCAAAAATGCTGTTTTTTTCTTTTCAGTCCTAACAATGAGGTGCAGTATTAACAGCCAATTTCAATCTTCCTTTCAATTATACCTATGCTATAGTAGCAAGAACGTTCAAACATAGTGTGGCTAAGATTGAACATTTTCATAGAAATTCTACTGAAGATTCAGTTTTAACTCCTTCAAAGCTGGATACAGGGAGCTTCTGCCCGTAACATTAACTTCTTTAGCATGTGGTAGCTGTTTATTGTTTGCAGTTGGTCTTGACTGTCATAGACCTAGCTGTACTAAATTAGCTCCTACAACTTTGGAAACAGTATTTGAAAGAAAAATTCCTAATAGTATTAAGATTTTGCTTTTATGCAACTTCCCAGCTAAGCACAGAGATAGGTATGTGAAGTGGTCTGGTAAATTTGAAGAACTACACATAAAAATCAAATTTAAAACCTGACGTATAACCAATTATATATTTTTTATGCAGTATGTGATAAAAAGAGACTTCGTGATTCTTAATATTGTGTCGCATGAGATCAAAGAAAATTTAAGCATGGAGATTTTGGTGGTGTTTTTTTGTTTATTTTACTTTATGCTAGCAAGAAATTACTTTAAAATTGGGTTGTCTGAAGATTTCAGCTTTAGACTGAGGTGCATGGTCTAAATGGTGGGGTAGGAAATGATACAACCAACACTCTCAAGTGCTTTGGAACTACATAGTTTTCAGAGGATCTAAAATGAAGATAAAGTTGCTTTAAACATGTTCCTTATCCTGGCTGTGTCAGACTGAGATGCTGCTTGGATTTTGTCAGTGGAAATATTATGCAGGATGAATAAAGCTTTTCATTTAGATATGTATTTAGTAACTGCATTGCCTAACAGATGTCATCTAGCTAATGCTATTCTGAACTTAGATACTAATGTCACTGAGGGTTTTCCATAGGATAGGGCTTTTCCTTTTTACCTCCTCTGGAAGAATGAGGTCACAGTTTGCCTCAAAAAAAATTACTGATGCCATAACTGACTGTCCACATACATATTCCACTACACAGGCCGTACCCAGTCATTACAGATATGCTGAGCTAAGCAGGGTTTGAAACAGTAACTGAAAGGGAAAAGAAGGCATTCTTGCTATCTGGTTATGTTTAGATGAGACAAGTGTTGCTCACTGGCAGCGCCTGAAGTCTTTGTGTGCAACAGTACTAGCGCTTTGTGCTGTGCAGCATTCACTGTGTTTGCGGCTGTCCCCAAGGTGTGAAAACTCCAGATGACTTACTGGAGTATGTACTTGAGTATTGGAAAGCAGCATTTGGTCCTGTGCCTGTGGATGTCAGTGGTTTTGTTAACTTCCCTGGACTGACCCTGTTGCTAGATGTGCTTTTCTAATTGCCCCTTCCCAAATTCGAGACTTTCAGAAATGCAGAGCAAATGCTTTTCCACTCTTGTAGCCAACTCAGTAGTTTAACCGAGCTCAGATAAAGTCCAAATCTTTGGCCATTAACAGACATGAATGCAGGTCTTAAATTTTCCTTTCGACAGCAGCAATGGATTCTGCACTTTGGCACATTTCTGCAAAAGGCATCCAACAATGTGACCTGAGCACACAGCTGAGAGTCCTCTTCATAATGAATCAAGCCTTGATCTCAGTAGCTGTTTTTTATATACTATGATATCCTGCTGAGTTGGTAGGTTTTGGAAATACATAGTTCCAGCAGCTGTTCAAGAATCATTACAAGGCAAATAATCTTTCCTGTCTATACTGTTAGAAAGAAATCCTTTTACTCGCTCTGGACACCTTATGTGTAATTTCTTAGGCCATTCCTGCTTCAATCAGGAACTTGTGACCAAAACCAAGAATCTTACTGATGCAGAACATGATTTAGCAACGTTTTGAATTTGTTTTAGGTTTATTTTTTTTTGTAACCAAGCATCTAACATATACAGTTAGATACTGCCATGCAGCATCATTTTCTTCAATCTAAAAATAATTTCAGAATTATGTAGTAGCTGTCGCTTTTCTCTTTCCTTTTTGTGGCTTCGAATGCAACCAGAAAATCTGCACTTTGAATTACCTCCAGGGTCAAATGCATAATGTAACAGCTTACCTCCGGTTTGATTTCCAAGCCCTGGCCCTCCAGGGATATATCTTTATTGTTGCGGTGTTGCCTTGTAGCACTACAGGCTAACAGATCAATTCATTCTTCAAAGCATCCTATCACCTGTCGATATGAAATTCTAGCAATTACTAAAGCGGGATGGCTGCAAAGCATCTGAAAAACATTCCCTATCGATTGGTTCATTACTCCAGAGAACGATGAACTTGTTTAAGAAAAATTGATCTGGCAAATTGATTTTATTTTTTTTTTATATATCAAGGAATCATATGAATGTAATTTAAGTAACAGTATCTTTACCCTGGAGAATGTATAATATATACTTGGTGTATGTGCACATAAAGAACAAAAAAAAAAAAAAAAAAGAAAAGGGATTTATGCAGAAAAACTTGCAACTTTTCCTCTAAGAATTATGGTTTGGTTTGCAAGTTCTTCCAAATACTTTTTTTTTATTGTTTAATGCATCTTTTTTGTTCTGTTTCTTTCTTCAATCAAATATGTATTGAAAAGGGAAGTTCCAATATTTACTGAATGAATTAAATCTCATGGGATGCTCCAGGTCATGTGGGGTATGAGCTGTATCCTTCTTATTCATCTGTGTTGAGATATGATTTTTCACAACCAGTTCCTTGTAATGCAGGTGATGAAGGGAATAACTAATTGCATAAATGGGAAAGTATCTTAGAATTTCAGCTCTGTTTCTACATCTGTACTCTTGCTGCTCTGTTTTTATTCTACTAGGAGCTAAAAGTACCCAGTCCAGCCCATATCGACCACAATCTTTTGCATGGCAGTGCTGTAAAGGGTATTATTTACACTGAGGGCATGCAAATGATCAGACTTGATAGCATTGTTAGAAATAAATTTCTCCCTGCCTTGCCTCTTCCCCTCTGCCCCTTTTCAGGCTTTAAAACTGTGTAACAGTAAATAGAGATCAAACCCAGAAATTATGTTGTTATTCAGAAAAATATTAAGAATCAGCCACGGAACTTCTGTGTTCTACAAACCCATACTCAAAATCAGATGCTCAGGGTTACCTTACCCTAATGCAGAAAACCCAGCCCTAGGGCAGTGCAGCATAGAAAGGCCTTTCAGTCTGTTGAAGTCTGCTAAGAATCTGTGGGGCCTTTTGGTTCAGTTCTGGATCCTGTTATATCCATTTCTGTCTTCAGGCTGGGGTCATTTAATCATTTTTCAGTTTTGATGTTCGTGTAGATTTTGCTAAGATGTGCCGAGTAATCACTGCATGCTTGTAGGGGTCTTCAGTGTTACCGCGTGAATCTATTTTCCAACTGCTAATATTTTTGCTTCAAAAATATTGCATTCATTACATTGAATATCTGTGAATGTATTGAAGTTGAGTGAAAAAGACAGTAGTACCAGAACATGTGCACAACTTTAAGTTGTCAGTTTTGTTATTAAAACAGAGGCCTCAAGTTTTGAGTGTTTCCCAGATAGAATGTGGGTTCTTTTCAACGCAAGGCTCTGCTTTCAGCAAAATTGTTAATTATAGATCATAATAAGCTGTTAAGAGCAAAACACACACATAATTTGAAAGTGAAATGAGGCACAGTACATAGATAAAGCAATTGTTTATTTAAGAGGTGATTAGAAGCAGCAAAACAAGCAAACTGATACTTGAACCTGAAAGAAATTATACCCATTTGAAATCGTTAAACTATTTGCTTATTTGTGTTTTGCAACCTAATGCAAAGGTAAATGCATAATGATGTGAGTTTTCTTTCCTATGTGCTGAGTAGCTCAGTGGGTATGCATCGTATTAAAAGAAAAGCCTGACAAAGGGAGAAAAAGTCAAGTGCCTCAGTTTCACAGAGGAAAGCAACAGGGGTTTAAATTGTTCTATGCCGTGGCAGACTGTAAGCTTTTAAAAGGCACTGTAATGACCGAATGAGCAAAACAGTTTGCCTTGGGTAATTATGCCTTTCATTTTCTTTCACTTTAGAGTTTATTTCCTCAGATGTTACATGACATGCTTGTTTGCCATGTCAAAGTGTTAATCTCAGTGCAAAACACTGTGATTTTCTGCAAGGATAAATGAGCCCAGAAACGTTCTGAGTTCAGATCAAGTTGAATGCCATGATGGTAATCCAATCTAATTTTACATTTAAACTCAGTGCTTAACTGGGTGTTTAATCTGACTCTTATGGGACAGCAATTTCATTTGAAATGCAAAACTTTGCTCATACACCACTAGGATAGTTGTTTTATGAAGTCATAGGATAGGCAGACAGTAAGTATATATTTACGAAGTCACAAATCAGAGCTACGTGAATGGTTTGGTGGAGTGTAAAATGACCCACATTGCTACACTTTGAGGTTTCTCCTCATGAAAAAGAGAGTACACTCACTTTTAGAGTTTTTTGCATGCCGTGTGATTGTAAGAAGCTTCTGTGCTAAAACGTCTGTGAACCCTTAAAATAGAAACATAAAGAGACACTGCAGAAAATAACCTTTACGTGACCTCAACCCTTCCCTAACGGGTGGTTTACTCTTTGCAATGACTATGTACTCCTTCCCTCCTTCTCTTTCAACATCTTTATAGGCATGTATGTTCTAGGGACTTTCTACCCTCAAGCCTTTGAAAGTAAGTCGAACTACTATTTATGCACTCTTTTTTTCTCCTCAGTTGTATGACATTAGTATTGAAAGGAAGATGCTGTTATTTATTATGCATTCATTAAATATTCTACAAAAAGTAAAAAATATGGGAACCTGAATATCTTGGACAAAAGCGCTACTCCTTTGCTGTCTTAGAGAAGCCAGCTTCATAAGCATTTTATGTCTTCTTTTTGCAAATCCTGAGTTTTGGTTGAAAAAGTACTCACCTAGCTTTAATAAGCAAAGTCTTGCTTCAGTATCTAACTCTAAAGAATGTAAGGATGTAGATATTTTTTAATCTGTTTACAACATTGCAACATTTTGAACGACTGGTTGAATCTGAGCAGATCTGTCTGTTGAAGCGAAGCCCCAGTGGTACAGGAGACACTTAGAAACTTATCTGCATACTGGCATCTTACTATATTAATATTTGTCAGGATTTAAGAATGTCTGGTGATTGAAAAATGAAAACTAATATTATTATAGGAACAAAATGGTTGTCTCTCTTCTAATTGTCTATGTTTAGCCTGTATGCAGGGCTAAACTATAACAGTTGCTCAATCACCTGATGGCCTGTCACAAGCCAAGAAAGGGAATTGGGAAAAGGAGAAGAGACCCATGGGTTGAAGCAAAAACTGATTTAAGGAAACAGCATTAATACCAACAAAGGTATACAAAGTTATACTCAGCCCAATGAATATGCAGCGGTCACAATTGACAGGAGAGCAGTCCTTGGGAGCAGGGAGAAGCCAGAGGAGGAGCAGAAAGAGGAGAAGCCTGAGCCAGGACCCCACAGGAGCTCCTTTTCCTCAGCAAACCTTCCCCTTTTGTAACGACCGTGACATTGATGCATATCTAGTTTAAGCAAAAGCTGGAGGTACTGGCAATCTCACGTTGGTCCTTGAAAAATTTCCAGCTGAATTTAGATAATTTAAACCAAATTTGAATAAAATTTGTATTGCTAGATGTTCTGATGCTCCCCTATCATTATTACAAACCTGGAATGCTTTGCAGTAGTTTTAAATGCAGCATATATTGGTTGGAACTGCAGGCAAGCAACAGCAGGCATTTTATATACTTAGTCCATTTAATGTACTCTCATATTTTCTTTTTATCTAGTCTGTCCACTTCCCTTCCTCCCTAGCTCTTAACAATCTCCTCAATATTTGATATTCAGGGACTTCTAAGGTTCATCTGAGACAACAATATCACTGTAACAAACCTACCAAAGTGGTTTTCTGTGGTTTCTGACCATTTACCTCCTGACCTTGTGTGCCTGATAAACAATGCAAGGCTGTCCAAATTCCCTGTCTCTGTGGCTGTCTCTCTCTCCCAGGACAGTTGCATTGAGACATAACAACTCATCTTCGTTAGAACTCTGACTCATAATGCAATTAATTGTGTCAGGAAGTGAAACACAGTCCTTGAGCAGACCTGCCTCTAAAACATGTCCCAACATGTGCTGAACACTGCAGTAAATGATTGACTGGAGAAGATGCATATTTGCACAGGTAGATGAGGGCTGAGGGCAGACACAGAGGTGTCTGGCGTTTTATGCACTTGGTTTCCATTACTGGTTTTGGGAAGAATGAAATTATGCTATTAAAGAAAGTAAGGAGAGTAATCTTAAGTTCGTGTTTTTATTTATTAATAATAATAAATAATAATAGTATACTTTTTTCTGTCAGTATCATCAGTCTCATACTTTCTGGGCAATCAGAACCGAAGAAATGTATGGTCATTTTATTTTCGTGACATCCATGACTGCAGGTTTCCAACATAAAAAGCCAAGTCAGAAATACAACCTTTCCACATAATACAATTTGGCTTATTATAAGTTTGTTGCTGAATGTAAATGCTCGAAGTATTATTCTTAAATTGAACTATAGCCCACTCTTGACCCTTTACGCAGAGGTGATTTCAGCTATTATTGGGCAGATCTGCATAACACATAAATAATCAGGTTAAAAAAAAAAAAAAAGAGAGATTCAAGAGGCATTTCTCTGAGATGACGAAAGGATGGTGTACCTTAAAAGAAGTCAGTAGAATCAGAGGTGGTACTGTATTTTAGACAAACTACGATGAGGAGAATTTGCAGTTTTTCAACTTGCTAGAGTTTTGTAGTGGTGGAAATAGATGTTTCAGAAATACATCAGGGAGGAGACATTGCATAAACCAGAACTGATTTTTTTGTGTCACTACTTTTGCTTCTTTTTATAAATGTCAAATGTTTATTTCACAGCGAGAAATGTACAATTCCTTGTATTTTGAATGCAAAACTGTATTGTACTTTGGATAAATTTCATCAAGTGTTTTCTCCACTACTACTACAGCTTTTATAATTAGTTACTTTTTGTCCTCATTTGACAAAATAAGCTCGAATGTGCATAACAAATATATGGTTAGCTGGAACTTTGTTGTAGGTGGACAGATATGCTCTTCAAACAGATTATGGCAAGGATCTTCAAAGTAGAATGTGGGAATTAGAGGCTAAAAATTCTATTGATATTCAACTCGAGTTGGACGCCTATTTCCCATGGAAATCCTACCTAAGTGAAGTTGAATTTTAAATGGTAGATAGTAGGAGAAGAAATACAAAAAGCCCATCCTGCTGCCCAGAATCATGTCAATACTATGGCCAGCTATGTTGCCTTTCCTCTAATCTGTCTGTTTTGTTATTACATAGTGTTCAGTATTCACTACAATAAGGTGACCAATAGGAACACGGGGAATCTGAATTTTGTAAACCTTTCTCCAGATTGAGGGAAGCATGAGGGAAAACGGCCAACAGAAATACAAACTGTTGTGGCAGACAAGGACTCATTACCACTGTGCACTCTGAGTGACCAAAGAAAGATTCAGGCTTTCCTTAGAAAAGCAATTAGAGATG
This sequence comes from Leptosomus discolor, assembly GCF_034619465.1. Taxonomy (NCBI): domain Eukaryota; kingdom Metazoa; phylum Chordata; class Aves; order Leptosomiformes; family Leptosomidae; genus Leptosomus; species Leptosomus discolor. The sequence goes on along the minus strand of NC_141419.1, from coordinate 38,320,193 downwards.
TTGAGTTTTCATGAAAGGAAGGAGAGTTGGCTGCTTGAACTTGTTTACACTGCAGAGAAAAAAATTAAGTCATTGGTACACTGTTAAGCAAATCAGCTGAGATGGCTTCAGCACAAAAATCAAAGTTGGATTGACTTGTTATTAAGTAAAAAAACCGGATATGAGCTGGACTTTGGCCAAACTGAAGAAAAATGAGATTATTTGCCGAAATTGAGGTATCTCTACTTAACTCTTACCTGTAATAAAATATGCCTTTTTCTAGTTTGTGTCACCAGTCTACCAGCGCTACTGGCAAAGGTAGATGAGAGAACTTCTTTGGTTTTACAATGTTCTAAAGTTTTACTTCTAACTGATGAAGATTTGAAATTATCATATGCTTCTGGGAAAACTTGCAAACTGAGGATTTTTCATTTTTTGAAAACAGGTGTTCTTCACTGTGGACTTGCTGTCTAAAGGATGTCCGATCTAAAGATTCATGAACTTTGGGCTTTGAAGTCTAGACTTAGTGAGCCATGACTGGATGACCACACCACTCCTGGAATTTTAATTACTCTGTTTAACTCAGGGACCTTTCATCATGGCCTTGTGAATACACAAGTAGTTGTGTCTCTCTACAAATCTAGGGAGCTGAGCAGCAGAACTTGCTCAGCTGCACACCTGAAGAAATAAAAGTCCTATGTCTGGTTTGTTTTGAATAAGACTGTAAGCCTTCTACTCATGAGGAAAGGGAAACTTTCTTCTTTCTAGTGACGATTTTGGAGCATTGCCAGTCTTTTATGTTTTGTCACAAAATAGTGATAGTTCAATGTTTACCTCAGGCTCTGGTTTCTGAGAACAGGTATTAAAGTACATCTTTCATTGAGGGCATGAGTAAACTAGGAGAAAATTTTCTTTGCTTCTAGTTACAGAGCAAAAAAACTAAATTTGACCTCAGTCCCACCTAAAGACAAAAACCAAAGATGGTAAATAAAAAAGATGTGTCATTATCTGTCTTTCTCCTCGCCCCTCCTTTAAAGTTCATGATATTTAAGTCAGCTCTAAGGTTTCTGTCCTACTAATTTATGCTTTTTTACAATCTGGGAAATGACCAAGGCTAATTATGTAAATAGGTGGCTTTTACATGAACTTGGTTTGCTCTTACAGATACTTAATTGTCCAGCTGGTTTTGCGTGAAACACAGCACCCTTTATCTCGTGTCAAGGAGATGAAAAGATCTGGGATCAATCTCCGACCCATATATATATTCTTTTAGCCTCTGTTCCTGTCTCTCTAAACAAACAGACTGTTAAATCTATTGAGCTTTGCAGAGAGAATGCAAAGGCGTTTCTCCTTCCCATCTTAAATCCACTCTATAGTGAGGTGACATCAATGAAGGCTGCCTTGAAGACATATGGTGCAACAGGATAGCACATTGTATTTTCTAAGTGTTTTGGGTAAAATTTTCAAAGATGCTGAAATGAGCTTATCTCATCTTCAAAACTGACTTTTCAGTGCACGAAGAGCTTATCTTTGTTGCCTTTCGGTAAGTATCAAGAAGAATTTTTTCCCCATTAAAACAAAAGTGATCATAGTTCTCTTTCTACAGAAGAACAGTAGGAGAGAAATCAGAAGATATTTGTAATTTTACACAGATATGTAAATAATAAAATAATTTTAATGTAAAGTTTTGATCCTTAAATACTAGTTTACGGATCAAATATATTCCTGGCATTAACTAGACCTGTAAATTTACATGTGGATATTGCCTGTGAGTTAAAAAGTATAATAATATAATTGGACCCTATTATTGGGGAATTTTTACTTCTTCTTTCCCTTTATCTTATGTGTAGGGGAAGGGATTGGTTCAAACAAATGCAGCAACTGAATAGAAGCCCAGAGCTTTATTTTAATTTATTTTGACCTATAAACCAGAGTTCATGTTCTGTTATTCACTCACTTCAGATATTCTAGAATGTCCTGCCACGTGGCTTTGTGGCAAAATCTACTTCTAATTAAAGGCAAGGCTTGAGTCCGAGGCTGGTTTGAACTTCAGGTTCCTAAACTGTCACGGAAAACATGAATGTTAAAGAGGTGATGGTTTCCAGCCAAAGAGGGCTCAAATCTCTTTGTTGCTTCCTATTGCTGATGACTTTAAAGCCTGCCGTTGACACTGAGCCAACAGCTTGCTCTTGTTCCTTGTCAAAAGGACTACTCTGGAACAGGGTCAGATAGATGCATGTTGGTTTCTAAATGGAGAGAAATTTTTGGCAGTGAGCATAGTGATAAAAATAGCTGGAGCTGTAGAGAGAACAAAGAAACAGGAAAGAACAAAAGGTAAAAGGGATACCAGAGTTTAAACTGTGTATAATCAGACCCTGGATGTATCCTTGTTTCTGAATTTCTACCAAACATATTTTTTCCATTGGCATATTTCTGCAATATTTTTTTGATCTCTCAGTCAGGGCACTCCCTTCTTTGACAAAGTGAGTTCTGACAAAAAATAGTTGTAGGCACATGCACAAGTACAAAGAATAAAAGAAAACTATTATTATTTAATTGTATGTCTGAATTAAATGAATTTCCAAGTAATTTTCAATAAAATTATATATAAGCCCAAGGATAAAAGTATTCTAATCAATGTGGCCAAGGTCAAGACATTTGCATTGAGGTTAAGCGTTGTGTCTCAGGTGCACTTTTAAGTGCAATTTAAGGAATACTCAAATATCCATACCCCATGCGGCAAAACCAGTGTGAGATTCCTGTTCATAGTTACTGAGTCCATCTCTGGGTCACAGCTTGCCATTCCCCAACTTAAAATGACGCAAAGGTATGTGAGTTCTGGCTGTAAATCAGACTGCTGCTACCCAAGAACACAGTGATAATCAGTTGATCACCTTCTGTAGAGCTTTAACTTGCAAGAGCAAATACTTGGGTGTTTAACTACTGTTGTGCTTTCCTCCTCTATGCAACCATGATGGCATCTGCTGTAAGGGTGTAGGTGATTACTGTTCCACAGGACTGAGATATGGCACACAAATTTTCCTGCTTTTGAACATGTAGAACACCTTCCATGAATGCTTGTGTTTTAAACCATCAACTGGAGCTTGAGCAACAGAAAAATCCCTGTACTGTAGTCTTGTTCACACAACCACAGTGTGATATGTGATGTGTGATATGATTATTTTAAAAAATGCTTATCAACCAGCCACTTTAATGACACAGAGAATGTTGAGAAGTCTGTTTCTGATAGTTATGGTTCTGTTGGTTTGCTACTGGTAGTTTGATTCAGTTTCACACATTTCCACTGCAAAGAAAAATAACCATTTTCATGTTTCTAAACAAACTCAGTTGTAGAGAGGGTTGGGGTTTTTTTTGATTGTCCTGGTTTGGGCTAAACCAGAACTAATTCTGTTTTAGTGCTTTAACTTTTCAGTTAAGTCTCCTCTAATGGCACTTTCTGAAACAGCAGCATGTTTTTCCAGACAGTGACTTCTTCTAGCAGTGATAAGGCCTGATGTTTACAGTTAGTACCAAGGAATGGTGTGCAGAGAGGCCCTTGGTTATACTTGTTCTTATAGCGACCAAGGTCACTGCTAAATCTTGTACTCCGTGTTGGGGTGCTGGGAGTGAAAAGGGTTGCAAGCACGAAAAAGGTCCCACCTACAGGGAGGGGCGAACCGGACAGGTGACCCAAACCTGGCCAACAGAGTATTCCATCTCATATACGTCATATTCAGTATAAAGCTGAGAGATCACGAGGGTCTCTCTCTCTTCTTTGATGGCCGACATCTGAGGAGGACTCTGTCTGTTCTTCTGTCGTAGATCCCGATCCGTGCATCCCTGAATCCAGTGCCTGAGTCCAGCTCCTGCGTCCCATCCCTGTCTGCTGCCGAGTCCAGCCTGGGACTGCCCCAGTGCCAGCCCTGCAGCATTAGTGGTGACGTACCGTCATCAGGGTGGATGGAATTTGGTTCGGTATTGGTTTTGTATCTATTTGTATATGTTTCATTACTTTCATATTCTTATCTTTTCTTTTATTGTTACTGTTTTATTAAAGCTATTATAGTTCTTTTCCAAACCATAAAATTTCTTGCCCTTCTCCTCTCTCCCTTTTCGTTTTGGGAGGGGAGAGGGGTTAATAGAGAGTGTCTGTCATTTGTTAGTGGCTGGCCCAGCCTCAACCCATGACATTGACCATCCTGAATCAAATGCTATTGCAGTGTTATAACCTATACCATAGTTTGAAAAAAAAAAAAAAGTAGTATGAAAATTTAGCTTGAGAAGTATAGAAACTTGCGCATTGGTATGATGCATTGTATGTCACAAGATCTGGAATGTAGCCCTTTAGTTCTCCTTTTTGCAGCTCCTTTTAAGTAAAGAATTTATTTTTTTTTTAATGAAAGGTAAATTTTTTCCAATTTTTTGTTTTATTATTATTGTTTTCACGTACAAAAAACTGGGCTGAATTTTAAGCGTTTGCTTTCTCATGCTTAGTTAATCTGGTTTTGCACATAGAAATTATGCTTTTGCAGTTGCAGTGTGTTAATAGACAGTCTTGTAAGACATCTTAGATCTCACTGATCATGTTTTTAGTACTGGACTGGAGCCTTAGACATTGGTATTAGTTTTCAGCAATGGCCAACATATATGGCAAAAAGCTTGTCAGTCTGCAAATGGTCCTCCTCTTGCATGTTGCTTCCTAATTTTACATAGAAGTAGAACTCTTGGTTACTTAGAGCAGAAAAATATTAGAAAAAACTTGTTAACATGTTTTCAGAGCTGTAAGATCCTATGGCAAATGGGAAGTGTAGGAGTCTCACAACCTGGGGAACACTCATTCAGGATCAGGAACGCTTTCCGCTGTCTAGTGTTTGTGGATTAACTTGACAAATAGTTCTTCTGAATTATATAACTGAGTGCTATTATTTACAGCCTTCCACATGAAACTGAAAATTTGTGATTCTCTCTGCTTCACAAAGGCATAAAGGTTTGCCCTGGTTCTGCTTTGAAGTAAGGTGAATTTATTGTGCAAACATTGGAATTGGATAACTTTGCTTTCCCTGCAATTATTGGCTGTCACTTTCTTTTTTTCCCCCCTTTACTCCAGCCAAGCCCAACTCCCTCCTCTCTCATGTTACCTTCTTCTTCAGTCTCAGGTTTAGACTATCTCTCCCCAAAACTACACTTCTGGACTCACTTTGTTTTTAACAACTTGCACATTAAGTGAATTCTGTAGAATAAAACAGTAGCAGCTGCCATTCCCTATGACAGTTGCACTCCTTAGCCTTTGTGAGGATTTTGGCTGTTACCCTTTCAAGTCCTAAATGTTCTCAGCTATACCAGAGACATCCTGCTCTTCTCTGCTTGCTGCTTTCCCCTTCCCTCTCACCACAGCAGCCACCAAGTTTCAGCTGCAGCTTGATGTCAGAAAGAAGGTGAAAGCTCCTTATTTTTCTTCTCTCCCTGAGCTTCTCTGCCACATTATTTTTCTTTTCTCTTCCTCATAAATTGCCTTTATACAGACCATCTGGAAGAAATGATTCACTCTATGCCCTTCTCTTGCTGTAACAAGATTTCTGCCAGAGAAGTTATTCCATGTTAGTCTTGTTTTCTGTTCCATCTGTAGCCTCTTCCAGACAGGGAACAGCACATGTGAGAAGGCCCTTGTCAGCCCAGGGCTGATGTGTTGCACACCTGGAGATATATATAGAGATATATATATATATATATATATATATATATATATATATATATATACGTGTGTGTGTATGTATACCAACACATACACACGTATTTGTATATGTATAAATATGGTTTTTGAAGTTAGTCAGTAAAAATGGGTTGTGCATAGACAGAATTCCAAAGGTCAGGTTGTTTCCTGGAGTTGCGTGGCACTCAGGTCTCTCCACACATGAAATTCCACTGGCTACCAGAGGATTTCTGCACCATGCTATTCGTCTCTCTGTAGAAAATTGTGACTAGGTCTCAGAGAGGAAGCTTGGTACCAGAAGTAAGATGTCTACACTGGCAGAACAGTCCTATGAGGCTCAAGAGAGTAACAGGGTACATTTAGCAGTGGTGCAGCTTCCTGTAACACCGTAGTTTCTCGAGCTGGTATTGTCAGTTGGATCATTAAAATGAAATGGACTATGCAGACACCTATAGTCCTGCAGAGAAAGAAAGGCAAAGAGGCAGCCTTTTTGGTTTTTCCTCTTGTCAGAACCAAGAAAACATGTTGAAGATAACTAATTACAAATATAAGACTTCTAAGAATGTAATTTTATTTTGCTGGCTTCTTTGTTTCTGCTTAGACCTTAAAATGAGAGACATTGAGAAGCATAGGTTGATTATTTTAAATTTTAATTCTTCTTGCTGAAACGCTGTGAGCTGATTGAGCCCCTTGCAGAAGAATATGTGCGAGACTGATCTTCATGCACAGCAGCTTGCTGTACATTTTGTACTAAGCGCGTATCTTGTTCTACTGAGTACAGTATATAAGGAGATAATACCTTAAAGTCACTTCTGGCTCAAATATTATATATACATTACATGCAAATTTTCTCAGGCATATATTTTGAGCAGTAAATGTATCTGCGGTGAAGTTTACAACTGTTTGCTTTTGAAAAGTTTTTGGGGAGCAAAAATCAACCTTTATTGCAGTTCTGGAGGAGACAGAATAAGTTTCATTCCAAATTTGAACTAAATTTGTTATTGAGATAGTATCAAATGTCCTGGTACATTCTGGTACATATCTACTATTTATGGCTGAGTTTGTACCTGTGTATCTCAGCATGTCTGAACTGCTAACCTATTATTTCAGATACTTCTGACTTTTGAGTCTATCTAGCAGTAATAACTATTGTTAACTACTTATAAACATGGTTGCATGATTCAAAAATTTAATAGCATGTTAGTGGACGCTAGAAAACAGTATTGCATGAAGTGGAACTCACATTAGGATAAACATAAGGATGGAATTCTTTAAATTCTGGAAGCAACTTTTCCCAAGTGAAGTATTTCCTGGGTTTTTGTTTTGTTTTGTTTGGTGTTTTGTTGGTTCCCTCGCCCCCTCCCAACTCTTGTAAGCCTTTTCAAATCCTTTTCACAAAAAAGAAATTTAATTCTACTACCTGCAGACTAATTATGAATAGCTGTCTTCATTCTCCTTTCTACCCTCACAGGCACCTGTAAAAAGTAGATTACTGTTCTTTTGACTGTAATTCAGTTATAGGTTGTAAGTAGTTATCTGTAAATGAAAATTAATCTTTTAGTCAAAAAAAGTTAAACTAGATTCCATGTCAGTCTTAAACAAGCTTTTAAAAAGCCCATCAAAACTCTTAAAAGAAAAGCAAACAAAAAAAACCCACTCAATAAATTTTCTATCAAGTAAAAAGCATGAGTTACGGTGACGTACATAGTCCAGAAGTCTTACATAGTTGAGGTGATGGGCATTTAAGCTTTATTTTTGAAATATATAAAGTTACATAAATAATGAATATTAACACATAATTTGTTTAACCTACTAGGTTTTTTCTTCTCTACAATCTGGAAATTTATGTGCTTTTATTTTTATAAAGTCACCTCAGGCTTATAAACTTTATAACTTAGGTTTGAGATTTTCTGATTTTTGCCTAAAAGAATTCCTTTCCAAATGTCTTTTTCCCCCCCAAACTCCCACAAGATAAAGCAGAACAGACACAGTTCTTTATCATATTATATTTATATAATGATTTCTTCTGGAATGAAATGAAAAGTCTCCTGAATAGAACTGACATCACTTTGCCATACTCTTGCTTCTTTTATAGAGCAAAATAAAATTCATAATTTTATTCCACATTAAAAAAACCTGAATGATAGAAATTTCTCTATCTTAAAGGCATTCAAGAGTCTACAGGCATTACAAGAGCACTTGGGCTAAGAAATGTAAGGCTATACTTGACTATATGTACGTTACTGTAGTGACTGTACATTACACTGCCGCACATTGGTTTCTGATGAGTTTGCTTTGTCCTTCATGTTCCCCAAGGCATGCTGTAGGTGTCTATCTGCAGAAAAGAACTGCCTGGATATGTGATGCAATGTTTTATCACACAGCATTTCAAAAATGACACAAAGCATCCTATCCAAATGAAGCAGGAAAATCCAGGCTAGCCCGGATGGGTAATTTTCTGAAGTATTCAGGAAATATTAGCTATTATGGTTCACTAACTATCCAAAGTGCTTTGGCACATATATAATTTTAAGCTATTCAGAACATAGTAACCAAAATCCAGTGAAGTGGCCTGATCCTGTCAGCTCCTTTTCATTTACTGCAGTCAGATTTTTGGCATAAACCTTAGCTGTATCTCTCCTGTGAGTAAGACTGACTTGCTGAAAAAATTGTAGGAATGAAGTAAACACTGATAAGAGGTAGTTGTTTTAAGCTCTGGTAACTGAAAGATAATGATTTGTGGTTTTATCAATGAATACCTGGCATTTTTTTAGAGCAATTGAAGAGCTAAAAATGTTCCTTAATTCAGCACAAACTTCTGCTTGTATGGACACAAATAAATAGACATATTTCTAACCTTTGTCTCTGTATCTGCTTTCAAACATTAATTTTTGAAATCCTAGTTAGAAATCAAAGATCATGTATACAGTAATTTGCATGCAAATAATCACTGCGGCTGTATCTTGATCTTGTCATCAACTTAATATACAGTTCTTTCTTTTGCACATCCCCCTAAATCATTAATCTTAATTATGTGACATAGACGTACATTTTATTGAAATTCAAAAGAAATTATTAATAGTAGTGGTTTACTTACTTTCGTAAGTAGTGAACTTTAAGTATTATACAGATTCTACTTCTTTTGATCAAATGCAAACATATGTCAGATATTTTATGTACATATATGCTGCTGTGCCCAGCCGTCAATGCTGACCTTTATCAATAAATGCAGAAAAAATTGAAAAGGTCATGGTAGGTACAACATTTTTTCAAATGAAATGTTATTATATTGTTTATTTGTGGACAGTCCCTAAAATCAAGCATATGATGTCTTTAACAAAAGTTGTCTCAATATGGCGAGTAATTAACAGGTTCTGTGTGACAGTGAAAAGCGAATCCTGTTTAATGAAGTTTCCTTTTGCTTGACTAAAATGATGTTTAGCATACCAGCCTCAAAAAAACCCCTCAATACCAACCAACCCCACAAAACCAGCAAAACCCCCTACCTCTTTACTGTACCAGCTACAGGCGGAAAATAAAAAATGCTACAATTATATTTTCTTACCGGGGGTGACCTCTAGTGTGAAACAATGGCATTTAGCATTCTTTTGGGTTTGAAATGACAGCTTTTTGCCAATTATGCTGGATTCCTCAAGTTCTGCCAGTGTGTAGAGGAACAAGGTAATTTGTCATTAAAAAACCAATCCCCAGCACCTCTCCTTGAGTAATTCTGTCTTCTCAGTCCAATGTTTCCTTGAAATACTTGTTTGCTTATATTTTCTTTAAAAAGTCCAAAAACTTTTCTTGCCCAATTACTGTAATTCAGATTCTGTCCTGCTACTTATGGCACCAATGCACCCATTATACTTGTCATTAGTTTTTTATGCATTCATTCTTTCTCTTCCCTTCATCTGTATGAATACAACTGTGTAAGATAAAATCCATGAAAAAGCTTTTTTAAAAAAATCATAGAGAAAATGTGTTAGTAAAAAATAAATTTACCAAATGAAAACCTGAAAAATCAGATTATGTGAAAGAGCAAGCTGCACTGCAGCCTTAACTTCAATACGTCTGTGGTGGATGCGTATGTGACATCTTTAATGCTGTGTGTCTACTAGCCACTAGAACAGTCAACTATGTGGTAATATTGTAGGTTTTCCCATTCCAATTTATCTATAGATGTGTTCCATCTCTTACAGCTGGACACTCTCTGCATATTCTTGTTTATAAGAAGCATACATGTATAGGTTTTTCTTTGTTTACTAAGTCAAAGGCTATGTCAATTCACAGCAAAACTGACTTTTTGAGTAATTGTATGGTCCCTCAGAATGTGTTTAAGAGAGGGATGGAGTTTGTGTGCACTGTAGTATGACATGCTTTACTCTTAGTCATCCCATTAGTTGTAAAATAATTTCTGAATATTAGTTTTCTTCTTTGCTGAGAGACATGTGGACTTATTGTGATTCCAAATGGTGCTATCAATATCAGTAGGAGATGCAAATTGCTGAGATTATGCTCTGTTCATTAACAAAGTGAATGTTAGCATGAAGACCATCAAATAATAGCTGCAACAAAATAATTTACTTTTATTCTCTAATCATAAATTTAACCAATGTGGGTTTGTCAGGAAAGCAATATCACTGAATGAAAAAAATATTAATCAAAATAACCAAAAGAAGTAGAAATATTAGTTTGGAGAAAATATGTGTCAATTTTAAATGAAGAATTTTAAGCTTCTGAAATTAGTTTGGAAAAATGTTAATTTTCCTTGAGATGCTAATCTTTGGTTATTTTGCAGCCATGATGTTCTTGGGGTTTGTCCAGACAGATCCTGTAAGCTAAACAGAACTTAGGTTAAGTACAAGCTAGGGAGTCTCTTGAGTACTATTGTGTGCAGGAAGTGTGTGGACATGTAATGCACCAATCTTTAATATTGAGATACATGACAAAAATTCTAATCTGCAAGAGATGGACTGGTATTTGTTATTATCAACTTTGTGTGATGGCCAGTACAGTCCAGCTCTTTAAGTTACTTTAGGATTTTGCAGTGGGATGAGACTGCTGCAAGTTGTGTGTCCATTGCCTTAAAAGAAAAAAGAAAAACATTCCTCAGGTTGTTGAAGTTTCCTTTGAAGGGTGTTTTGAGATCTATGCTAAAACAATGCCAATGTTACAATACACTCTTAGAATAGCTCAATATCTCAAAGGTTTTCAAACCAGAAGCATGTAGTTTGAATTATTGTGCAGTTTCTCTGGAAGTTGATTTTGGTGTATCTGTTGTAATTATTCCCTCCAGCCATTCCTTCCATACTGAGTCACAGCATTTTTTTCAGGTGTCAAATATTTCCGTATCTTTTGTTCATTCATTGATGCATGTCATCTTTTGTTATTATTATTGCTTCTACTGGTGTTACATATCTTGAAAAAAAATTTCATCATGTCCTACTTTCTGTCATTTCTTCTTAGACAGATAATGTACAGTGCCTTTCATGGAAATAGCCTATGTCCAAACTGCTATATGTTAAAAACCTTTGGTACTTCCAGTTCAGCAGTTAGAATACTATCTACAGCTAAGCAAAGGGACAGAGGTCACATTCATTTAGAGTGAAACAATATTAGAAGATTAGGGAAATAACATCTAAGTTTATCTAAATCACATTATAGATATTGAAACTGACCTAACTTTGGAGTGCTGTACTTTCAAGACTATAAATCTAGGTAGGTGGGAAATACTTGGAATCTGGGTTCCAAATATTTATTCAGTTGCTAGCAGTATGTGTTTGAACTTGATTAAACCCTGCAATCAGAAACCTGAACTCTCGTAGTTTTCCTTAGCTATCTATATTCTATACATAGTGAGGTAGACGTATAGTACAGTGTGCACTATGCTTAAATTCCATTGTTACCACTGCTAGGAATTGAATCTGTCACATCAAATTAAATTGCAGTTCTTCTGCCTAACTATTTTAATAATATTGATTCACCAAAAGATTTAGAAGTTTCTGAAACACCATTCCCCCCGCCATGGACTTGTATTGATTCAAAGCTGATCGTTATGAAATTCTGCAGAGGACTATACTGAAAGGGTGAACACAGTTTTTTCAATCCACTTTTAACTTAGTTTCCAAGGAGGACTTTTGTTTGTTTATGGAGTATTTATTGATGCATAGCTAGTATAAGTCAAGTTCAGGGCTCTCAACATTCCTGATGGAGAGTACTCTGACAGTGCTTGCATAGCATTGATCAGGAGGATGCCAACATGTTAAACCTTACAGTGTTTTGAAAAGTGCTTTTCACTCTGAAAATAGAGGTAGGAAAAATGTTGTTTTGAGAGGTATTTTTGAAAAATTGAACAAAACAATCTCAGAATTGAAATTATTTTTTAAAAGTATGCTTTGTAAATGAAAGTTTGTAGAGTAAATGATATTTGATATGCTTTTTCTTTGCAGCTTTGTATTGATACTTGGTTTTGGTTTATATTGTTTCTCTATCTTATTTTTCTTCTGTTTGTGTCTTAAGACAAGTCCTGGTGAGTGTAGCTGCTGATTTCAATAAGTTCTTATTAGGGGAAATCCACTGCTTCTTGTTTAAGCTTTTTTTCTTTTCCATTTTGAATATTTGGTTGCTGGATTTGGTTGATGTTAGCTGTCTAATTTAGAATCTACCCGGCCTTGCTACATCAAAGTTTTTTTCTATTTTTATGAAAACTGTAATACCTTAGAAAAGTAGGGGGGTTTATGGTGAAGCAGACAAGATTTGGTTCATCCCAATGGTGTGACTTCATGAACTTAAGATGAAAAATTAATTTGACCAACTACTATTAGTCTGCTTGTTCTACAGAACTTTCGGTTTCCGTCCTGTAGCCTTCTGCATTTTATCCAGCCTGTTTTGGCTCAGGAGGAACAACTCTCTATGCTGCAAGGCACAGTGGATCCATTGCAGTTCTGTCAGCCAACACAGAGAAAAAATGCAGATTTTTTGTGTTTTGATTTCTTTACCACTTTATGAGAAACTACATGTACAACTAATTTTGCTGAAGTCTTCTCATGGGAAGAAGGTGCTCATCAGTCCTGTAATTTTCTTTGTACTTTTAAGAAAGCTTGTTACTTCACTGGTATCTTGAAACAGTTCAGCCACAGTGCTTTTTCAGTATCTGCAGTCATTAATGCCAAAGGCATGGAAGTGTTCTAATGTATTTAAATATTTTCCAGTCGTTTAAAGGGGGTGGCTTTGGAGATATTTTTTGGTGCAAAATTTTATCTCTAAATGTGCTATAGAGAGCCTATATCTGGCTTGTAAACTTGTTTAGTCAGATACCAGTTAGGTAAAATCCTGTGTAATTCCTGGACAGAAATATTTTCCACTTACTAAAAGCACTCAAAACAGTTTTCTTTACCCCATGTCTTTTTATGGTGCATGTGTAATTTGTCTGAATACTGTTTAAACTGCATAGTGTAAAAATTCTCATGCTGTCAACCCAGAAATACTTTATTCCTGTATTCAGGCTATTCCTTTCTTCTCTATCTTTCTCTTTGATCCTTACACTCTTCAAAATGAGGCAGGTCCAGAAGAATTATCAAATCTGTATGCCGATTCAGAGAAAGGCTCCACATCACTTCTCATGCAAAGAGATCGGGTATCTCAGTGGAGAAATCAGAAACATAATGGGATTGATTTTGGCACAGGCAATGTTGTGTCATACGCGTTTCAGGGTTTTTGAAGATGACATCTAGATTTACTCCCTATTTCCTCAATTTTTGAAGTCATTTGAGCAGTTTAGCAAATGTTACTTGTATTAATGGTGGATGACTGAATAATGGGAACATTATCACAAGGCAGTTTAGACAGCTTCTAAAAAGAGTTAACCTCTGTTCTGCTTCTAATCACACGATTTATTAAATAGGACTGCTTTTTCTGTGAAGTGAATCTTAAAATATCCTATAGTTAAAATAGTTGTATGGATTTTATAAATAAATGTTCAGAAGACTCTTAATTTCATCTATTGCATACTTACAATGTTAGTAAGAAACTCACTTTAACCTTTCATTCTTGCAATCTTACAGCAAAAGAAATATAATTCATCAGTTTGAGTTTCACGAAAGCTACAGGCTAGGTAAAGAAAGCACTTTAGCTTGTCAGGTCCCCTGTTGCATTTAAGCCCCTTTCTAGAGATGTTTTATTAATTAGAGAACCCATTTAGCTTTGCAAAATAGTGTGGGGATGGTCTTTACAGATCCTCTGCTAGCTCTCAGGCATCCACTGAAGTTGTTTGAAACCAAGAGTTGGCACTGTGCTGTTAGGTGGGATATTACCATATCATGTGCTTATAATAAACATCTCATTTCAGATACGTCACTTTCCATGACGTTCTGAATTATAACCTCTCTCATTTAAACTCTTCTTAACAGTCAGGTTCCTTGTTCTTACATGATTGTCTGTTATTTGGAAAAGGGTTGATGGTCTCCTTTCAATATCTACTAGATTCATTTGCAACTGCTGCTCAGAATGAAATTTTTAAGCCTATTATTTCAAGGAAGTGCAAGTTGGTAAAACATGCATGAGTTCTAAAAAATTGTACAACTGTGTACTGTGCACTGGCACCACAAGTGAACTTAGCTTGAATAATGGATAGGATGTTAGAAGAAATACTATACTAGTAAATACAATGCATTCTAGTACAGTCATTACCATTGCTCAACAGTCTGAATTGTTCTTTTCGTTTTGACATCCCCGCCTTCTACAGCACATCACCTAGCACTTTGATCTCTTTTGTCTTGCTTTTCCTTTCACAATTTTATATTGCTGCTTCCACAGTCTCTGTGCAAGTGCTGACACAATTACCTTGACATCTTGAGACATAATTATAATGTTTTATGTTTCATGGCTCATTTTGGCCATAGTAAGTAAGTCAGCTCACATAACCTTGGTCTGACTCCTTTGTGCTTATTTAACTGGTCTAAATCTGCAGAGTCTTATTGCTTGTTTTGGCATCTTGAGCCACACAGTTCTCCTGCAACCGCTTAAGCCTATGTAGTCTTGATAATGCTTGTTCAAAGTTCAATGTACAAGGTTCAGTGTACAATTTTTAGTATGCTATCTATGAATGAGTAGATCTGATTGTGTGTAGAGCTCCTGTATAACCTGGTCTACTTTTTAATCTTTGATTAAGTATGTGCAATTTTGCTGACTAGACAACTGATTATATATTACTGTTTTTCTATTTAAAATAAAATTACCAGATGTAGGCAGATGACATTAATTAGTGCGTTGGATATGTGCAAGTCTGTGTGTGTGTGTGAGCATGACGCTAAACAATAACAGAAATGTCATTGCCCATAAGGAGAAAGGTAAGAGTACTACAGAAGAAGCTTTAGGCTAGCGTGATAGAGCAGTTTACACAAAGAGAACAGTCTTAGTTTTCATATGGTATTTAAACAAACACATAAAGTATATTGAAGGTGAGGCATTCCAGTGTGTCCATACTGGTCTTCACTGGAGTGAGCCTTTAACTGTTTCCTTAGTCAAATCCACTTCTGCATTTCCTAAAGCATTTTGTCTTTTAAGAAGTGAACAGATACTTGTTCTGTACCTAATTCTAAGCCTGTTTTTACTTGGCTCAACTGAAATTACTGCTGCAGCTCAAGACCGGGTCTTTGCTTCTGGCTGGTCCATGTCTTATCCCACTGTGTCAATATAATGAAGCATTTTCCTGAATTTGCACGTAGGAGAATCACAGAATCACAGAATGGGAGTGGGTTGGAAGGGACCTCTGGGTATCATCTAGTTCAACCCTCCTGCTAAAGCAGGTTCACCCACAGCAGTTTGCACAGGACTGCATCCAGGTGGGTTTTGAATATCTCCAGAGAAGGAGACTCCACAAACTCTCTGGGCAGTCTGTTCCAGCACTCCGTCACTCTCAAAGCAAAGAAGTTTTTCCTCATATTCAGGTGGATCTTCCTGTGCTCCAGTTTGTGCCTGTTGCCCCTTGTCCTGTCCCTGGGCACCATTGAAAAGAGCCTGGCTCCATCCTCTTGACACTTGCCCTGTAGATATTTATAAGTGTTGATGAGATCCCCCCTCAATCTTCTCCAGAGCCCCAGGTCTCTCAGCCTTTCCTCATCAGAGAGATGCCCCAGTCCCCTCACCATCTTTGTGGCCCTCCATTGGAATGTCTCCAGTAGTTCCCTGTCTCTCTTGAACTGGGGGGCCCTGAACTGGACACAGTACTCCAGATGTGGCCTCATCAGGGCAGAGTAGAGGGAGAGGAGAACCTCCCTTGGCCTGCTGGCAACACTCTTCTTAATGCACCCCAGGACACCATTTGCCTTCTTGGCCACAAGGCCACATTGCTGGCTGATGGTTAACTTCTTGTCTGCCAGAACTCCCAGGTCCTTCTCTGCAGAGGAGCTGCTCTCCAGCAGGTCAGCCCCCAACTTGTACTGGTGCATGGGGTTATTCCTCCCCAGGTGCAAGACCCTTCAATTGCCCTTGTTGAACCTCATTAAGTTCCCTTTCCGCCCAGCTCTCCAGCCTGTCCAGATCTCACTGAATGGCAGCGCAGCCCTCTGGTGTGTCAGCCACTCCTCCCAGTTCTGTGTCATCAGCAAACTTGCTGAGAGCACACTCTGTATCTTCATCCAGGTCACTGATGAATATATCGAATAAGACCAGATCCAGTACTGACCCCTGGGGAACACCGCTAGTTACAGGCCTCCAGCTGGACTCTGCGCCACTGATCACAACTCTCTGAGCTCTGTCCTTCAGCCAGTTCTCGATCCACCTCACTGTCCACTCGTCTATCCCACACTTCCTAAGCTTCCCTATGAGTATGTGATGGGAGACAGTGTCAAAAGAATAGTCCTACTGTGTTCATATAAATTAGGGCTAGAGTTCATGATAACAGTCTTTTAAATCAGCAGTCAACTTTTTAGCTCCTGTGATAAAATTTGTGCGTAAAGAACAGAGTGATTATGAAGAGAGCAGATACAAAGTCAGGGCTTGGGTACATGAACTGAGGAACAAATTGAGAACATTTTTTTTCAGCGTGTTGTTTTATGAATCTTAGATATGTGTCTCTTTCTTCAGAAGCACAAAAACTGTGCTGAAGCTATTGTTCTCCCATGCTCACACATTCACATGTTCCCCGTGCACATGCTTTCCTATAACCAGTTCTGTTCAGATAGATTTCAGTATAGTGACACATACTTCAAATTGAAGCACAGTGCTGCCAATAGTTAGAAATTCAGTACATTTAATGTTCATATTCTTATACATGTGTACATGGGGATTACAATGCATATTGAACATAAATAATTGGCAGAAAGTGAGAGTGGAGTTTTATAGGGGTCTGCTTATTTTTCTGCTAATAAAAGCGTTCTGATTTTGAAGATCAAGGTGTGTTATGTTGCATTAATATGATTTTTCCGTATAGCACAGGATGTATACTGTCAAAGTCAATGCAATCTCCACAGAAGTAACATACTATTTTAATTCTGCATGTCTTTGTGAGCTTCATACAGTCGTAATAGTGAAAGGAAATGACTTCCAGCTTTGTGGACAAAAGCATAAAATTTGCATATCCCTTTAGCATGTTTTGCACTTTGAATCTTTTGTTCCCTACATAGGAACAAATTGCTTAGGCTGAATTATGCCTGAAGCTTATTTCATGTCTAAATATTTGTCTCTATGTAAAATATTATGAACAGGTGGTGGTGTTGCTGTGTTTAAGAACCAGCATTTTTTATTCCTCCTGAGGCAAAAAAGAATAGAGCAAATAAATATACATATTCAAACATTAATGATTTAATGATCTTTTTAGTGTTTTTTTACTTTACCATGTAACCAGGCTGCACATGTCAATTCCAGTCTTTGCATTCTGGCTTTATCACTTCGGCAACAACAGCAACAGCCAGCAAGTGGAAGTTTACTTTAGAATACTGCTTTTAGTCATTTACAAGCTGTTTATGTGACAGTTATAACCTAAGAGGGATCTAATTATTGACTCTTTTTTTAAAACACTCATGATTTTTTCACCGTGATAATCAACATACTTAGAAGCTGTTAGTGATCTTTCGGTAATAAATTGCTGTTCCTACAATTATGTGTCATTGTAAAGAGCTGTTAACACATTTATAAGCTATTAATTATTAATTCATTTCTTTAATGTGCCAGTGTTGCTTGTTGTATTTCTCCCTTGCTGTATAAACTAAATGCCATGCCATTCCACATTTGTGTTTTAAGGCCTTGTTCTTCACTTCCATAGGGCAGCAACTTCCAGTAACTTTTGCTGGCCTGGCAATCCATGGAGGCTACAAGCGTGAATACTGCATGCAATTTTCATTGTAACTTCAGACTTGTATTTTGGTCATGGATGGTGAAGATACACTCAAGGAAATAAATTTCTGGAGAAGTTGTGGTGCAATGATCTGTTACTCAAAGACTTAGAAGAAGGGCTGCTTGGGAGCTGCCTGGCTTACTAAGTATAACACAAAACGACATCTCATTTGCTACTTGCATTGAAAGGCCATGATTTCACTTCAAGGTCTTATATAATAAAACTCTGCCTACCTGTTTACTTTTGTACCTTCACCTGCTTTGCTATTCTTTCTTTGTTCAACCCAAGAACAAGACTTGCAAGCTTTTCTCAATGTGCTTCTCCCCCTCTGTTCTCACAACTTCTTCCATATGGCCCCATTTGTCTTCATCCCACTTCCTGAACAGTCTGACAACCCTTTGCACTCTTCTTTTTGAATGACTTGTGGAGCCACACAACTTGAGAAAAGAGGACGATAAATGCTGGCCTACTCATCCAGTGAATAGATGCATGTCTATATAGATAAGACACTTATGAGTCATGGGACTAACAAGATGTGTGCTTAACTTTTACCCTTTCTTTTCAATGCTTTCATCAGTTCACTCTTTTCCCTCCCACTCACTTATGTATGTACTGTCTAATTAGACTGGAACATTTTTGAATCAGGGTCATTTTTTATAATTTTGTGAAGTGCTCTACACACATGTATACACACGTGAAGTGCTTTACACTTGATGATACTTGGTTATAATGCGTATTTTAAAGGTAAATATGTTTACTTGAGTACCTTTTGTATTTTTAAAGGCTTCTGTTTTCAGTGATATGAATAAGGTGATAAAAGTGAATGATTAGAATAATTTCACTTTCTCACTTCAGAAGAAGAAAGTTGTTATACATCTAGCTATGTTTTTTTGACATGTACATTCCAGTGACAAAAATATATGCTACGTGAAAAGCCAGTATTTTCCATTCCTGTTAATTCACACTGAGGTGTGGTTGTGCATTTGGCTATATTACTTAATTTGTGAGACTGGAAAAAGTCATACTAAATAGTTCTGAAACTTGTTAGATGGCTTGATCAGTTGCTGACTTAAATGGGTGGAAAGTCTCCCACTGATTTCTGTGGGTGTTTAGCCAAGTTCTGTATGTTCCTCTGTCTTCATGCCTCAGCTTTTAGCAGTTTGGAAAAATTTCAGAGCTGCAAACCTTTCCTAAGTCTAATGTGTTTTCTATGGACATGAATTTTAAGTATCCCTGCTTGGCTGGCATGAGGACTTCAATCTTATCATGTTTACAAGAAAGCAGCTGAATGGACAGACAATCCTGTTCAGCTATATTCAGCCTAATTTTGAATACCTCTATGCTTCCTTTGTGCCTGAATCTTCAACTACAGCTCATGAGTTTGCCTTAAAGGTCTGAGAGCACATCACTGAAAGCTCTACATGGATGTCAGATCAGCAGTTGGGGCTGAAAATCTGACTTTGAGCTGATGTTGGGTTAGCCAGAGTTATGGTTTGAGCTAGTAAAAGAAACTTCTTTGGTTGGTTTTCTCAGTTTCAATAGTAATAAGTCCAGTGTTCAATAAGAATTTATATACAGGGCCTGCCACTGAACTAATCATGGAATCATAGAATCATTAGGTTGGAATAGATCTCTAAGATCATCAAGTCCAACCGTCTACCTACCATATCTAGAAGTGCTACACCAGCAAAATTGTTGAACACTTCCAAGGATGGTGACTCCACCACTTACCTGGGCATCCTGTTCCAATGTTTGACGATTCTTTCAGTAAAGAAATTTTCCTAATGTCCAATCTAAACCTCCCCTGGCATAACTTGAGGCCATTTCCTCTCTTCTCATCACTAGTTACTTGGGAGAAGAGACCAACCCACACCTCACTACAGCCTCCTTTCAGGTAGTTGTACAGACCAATAAGGTCTCCCTTCAGCCTCCTCTTTTCCAGGATAAACAACCTCAGTTCCCTCAGCTGCTCCTCACAAGACCTGTTGTCCAGACCATTCACCAGCTTTGTTGCCCTTCTCTGGACATGCTCCAGCACCTCAGTGTCTTTCTTGTAGTGAGGGGCCCAAAACTGCATACAGTATTCAAGCTGCAGCCTCACCAGTACCCAGTACAGGGGCACAATCACTTCCCTACTCCTCCTGGCCACACTGTTTGTGATAAAGGCCAGGATACTGTTGGCCTTCTTGGCCACCTGGGCACACTGCTGGCTCATGTTCAGCCAGCTGTTCACCAGCACCCCCAGGTCCTTTTCCGCCAGGCAGCTTTCCAGCCACTCACCCCCAAGCCTGTAACGCTGCATGGGGTTGTTGTGACCCAAGTGCAGGACCTGGCACTTGGCCTTGTTGAATCCTCCTACAATCGACCTCAGCCCATTGATCCAGCCTGTCCACATCCCTCTGCAGAGCCTTCCTGCCGTCGGGCAGATCAACACTCCCACCCAATTTAGTGTCATCTGCAAACCTACTGAGAGAACACTCAATCCAAATCATTGATAAAGATATCAAACAAGACTGGCCCCAATACTGAGCCCTGGGGGACACCACATGTGACTGGCCGTCAGCTGGATTTAACTCTGTTCACCTTCACTCTCTGTGCTCAGCTGTCCAGCCTAGAGTTCACCTGTCAAGGCTGTGAGCCGCCAGCTTTTCTAGGAGAATGCTGTGGGGGACAATGTCAAAGGCTTTACTAAAGTCTAGGTAGATAACTTAAGTGGCAGAGTACCCACATACAGACTCAAGCCCAGGGTGTGCTACTCCACATTCAGCAGAAGGAAGGCAACAGTAATAATAATGTTTTGTAAGAGGATATGGTTAGTTTAAATCCAGAATAAAAGTAGGAAAAGCAACAGATAAATAATGTTTGTGTAATTAAAGTAAGAATGAAAGTGTAAGAAGAGTAAAGAATCAGTAAAGCAGAGGTATAAGACACTGTCAGTTCATCTTTTTATATTTTCAAGTGTTTCAAAACCTCTTGAGTGCCAGGTCTGGTGGCAGGTAGCAAATACAAATAAACACCAAATCCTAGCAAAAGGCATACATCAAAGCAGACATTTGGGTCTTTGGCTCTTGGAAAGAAAGGTCACCCTGCTGCCTTTCCCAAATGCTAACAAAAATCTTTCTCAGAGAGCAGTAGTAGTTTTATTATCAGCTGAGGAAGGCCCTGTTGTCAGTGATTGACAAGGTTTCCACCTCCAGATTTCTTCTATAACCGTGCTTAACAACTTGGAACTTGCAGGCTTGTGTTGTAATGAAAATTCAGCAGGGCTCAGGGAAGCTGAAAATTTACCAGTAGGTCTTATGTGGCATACAGTATCTATCACTGCACTTGGCAGCAAAATTTGCAGCAAAATATTTTGATCACAACCTTTTTTATTTTTACCACAGCAGACAGCTCTTAGTGCATTTAGCATGTAGAAATATTATTGTTCCAAAGGGGTATTATAAGGTTACGTTATGCAAGTATATGGTTTTGTCATCTAATGTGATACCTGGGGCATTGATGATATCTCTTACTAAAAAATTTGGCATAAAAAAGCTAAGTTGCCCTTCTCCTTATTCTGTCTCCTCTTTTCTTCCCTTAATTTCATAGCTGGTGTTATCCCCATTTCACATATGGATAAACATGGGAGTGAGAGTGGGGTAAAAAAGGAATCAGGTGACTTTCCCAAATTCACATAGTTGGTAGAATCAAATGTACTGATTCAAGAGTCCTTCTTGTTCTTTTAGCAGCCAAGAGATAGTAAAGCGTCTGTTTTTATAGTGAAGGCACAAAATAATTGTATCATGAACTCAAAATTTTTTAAAAATACATAAGAGATCTAGAACACTCAGATAAATACTGATCCTTTGCAACCTGTACACTTGCATGAAGACCAGAGCTATGTGCCCAGGTGTATGACTATCCCTTTTTCTGCATGTTTTTACAGCCGTTTAAAAATCTGTGCCTGATCATTAGTGTCTGTGACTTGTTCAGCGGTCACAGTGTTATTCATAGAGGACAAAGATCTGATCAAATCTTCATTGAATTCAGTAGAGGTTTTGCCATTGATTAAAGTGAGAGGAGTGCCTTCCTAAATGAACATAAAGGCTGAACTAATCTCTCCCCTCATAGGTCATTCTAGCAGGTCAGACTTGGGGCATGCTAGTGGGACAGTGTGCTGAAAGCTTGCACTGTTTCATATTTCACTGTAGCAGTTCTGTGAATAAGTCAATGAGTTCAGTCTCCAGGGCATTCAGTGCTTCAATAGCTTTCAAGATAACTAAATTCACTTTATAAACGAATTTATAGCTAGAATTTGAATATCTTCAGCCCTTCACCGATTGCTTTATTCAACAACTGCAGTAGGAAAGCTGCCTTTACCTCACTACAGAAGCAGACATACCATTTTTAAAATAACAGCTGGGAACAATTTTTCTTCCCTCCTACTGGCTTCTCTAAGATCATTAGACAGAATATTTGAAAAACATGTGTAAAAGGGGAAAAAAAAATTAGTGTTGGTGAATCCACTGAAATCCCCACTAGGACATGCTTGAGTAACTAGAGTCTAATCTTGTCAAGTATAAGAACAAAAACATGGTAGCAGAGTTGAAACTCGAGACCAAATAGCACAACTGATACACTTTTCATGTCTGATGTTTTTACGGTCCTCCAGTGTCTGACCAACAGGAATAACCTGCAAGATTCAAAGAGCAAAGCTCAACATCTGTATGTCAATTCAGTGATCTGTTGTCCCCATCTCTGTCACTGTGGATTTTTACCAGATAGGTGCTGCAGTGTTCTTGGCTCTTAGTGCACACATAGAGATTAATTTTCATTTTACTCTTCTTTTTCACTGCACTGACATCTGAAATTTTGAACCAAAGGCACTGGAATTCTCTTTTGAAAAACTAGATGTCTCAAGAAATGAGAATTCCTGAGCTTTTTTAAAGAAACCGCTGAACAGCAGGGCATGTCTCTAAACATATACAGCCTGTCTTTTCAGATCTTTGCAGTCCTTTCCTTTTCTAGGACTGGTATCTCTTAGTATAAGATAAGTGTATAATAAGTAAAAAAAGAAAAACAGATAAGAAAAATGCAGATATAGTTAATGATTTAAGAAAGCAAAATGAGAGAAGATTCTAACAGGTTAACAGGTAACATGATGGCAGATGAAATTTGATAGTGATAGAAGCAAAATGATGTACAATTGGAAGAATAATTTATTTGAGTGCACTTTATTTACTTATACAATAACTGGGGAAAAAGATCGAATATTGTTGTTTACTTTGGGCTGCAAAGTTTCAGTAGTCAAAGGAACAACAGGTACTAGATATTTAATTCCCCTTGGTATTTGGATTCCCTATTTAGTTGCATGACAGAAGGGAAATCTGCATTATAACTGTCTCATATTCTAGATGATAGGAGTGTCTTAGTCATGGGGTTGGGAAAAAGAGAAACTGGTCAGATAAGTATGAATGCATGTACAGAAAATTCTCTTACTAGGAAAAGCTGAGATTCTTTACAATTGAGGCAGATACAGGGAGTAGAGCATTTTAATACCTTGAGGTGATATCATGAGAATGTCATAAGAGAAGCTGCATCCCTTGTCATTGATTGCCTGTGATTTTTTATGATTTTTTTCTTTAACAAGTGCAGTAGACTTGAGAGAGACAAAGGAAGAAAAATAGTCTCAAAGCAATTAGATACATCTCTAGGTTTTCAGCAGATTAAGCAAACTCTGAATACAAAGGTCAAGGTATTAACGAACTATAATAATCTGCGTTAGCACTTAAGTATTGCACATACTTCACTGACATACAACAGATCCAGGATCTTTCCTTTTTTACCTATTCTGCCTTTCGTAACAAAGGTGGGTTGCTGAATAGACATAAGGAAATAAAGAAACTATTTGTCAAAATCTGGATAGTGCCTGAATCTAGAGTTATCTATCTGATGCTCATCAAATGGTTATAAAAATATACTTTCTCAGCCAGTTTTTGGCTCTGTAAAGTGAGGAATGGCTCAGGACTCTGGTTGCCAAAAATTGTAGTCAGATGCAGAAGCAAACATTTTCTTCCAGATGACGAAGGCCGTGGCTTCCTTTGGCTGTGTTCCTTTATTGACATAATCAGTTGGTGGAGGTTTACAAAAGCACAGAAAAAGATCTGTTGAGGGGAAGGAAATTTAAAATTTTTTCTTTGAATCAAGTTTCATAAATGTTCTTTCTTTCGTATGGTTCTCATCCAATACCTCTTTGTCTCATTGAAAATAAATTCTTTAACTGTCTGTAACTCTCTTGGGTTTTTAAATATATCGTCATCCAAAGACATTCCTAACAGCAGTTCTATAGGCACGGCTGCTGGTGATTTTTGCTGCTATTCTTCATCAGACATATTGTGTTGATCCCATTTTCTTTTTACCTGAGCTGGGCACTGGCTACCTGCCCTTCTATTTCGAAGTGCATGATCTTCCCATTTGATTGTCCATTTGACTGGATACCGAGAGTTTTCCCTGCAGATTTGGTGGACAAAGATGAAGTCTTTGTGAAGGTTTCTGAAGGTTTCTAAGCCAGTGAAATTAAAAAGTTCATCATACGTTTGCCTCAGGAAAAGTGTGACCAGGATGAAAGCATTCCAGTCACTGTTTCAACAGGGATATTTGTGGCAGAATAAGTTGCTCCACAGTGGTCTCAGCTGTCAATTTTCCAACAGACATGGGATTTAAACATTGATTAGTTGGAACTAACTAAGTGAGTTCAGTGGTTAGAATTCTTCAGGTCTAGCAAATTATGTTTGGCATTTTTGGGAAATATTTATGAATTTAATTGCCCTTTGTTTGCCAGTTGTTCTTGATTGAAAATCACTAATCCTGCAACCATAGTGTGGGAAATCTACTGCTAATGCAAAAACAGTAGATAAGTATGATAGATTTTTGGTATCTGATAACCATTGAAAGAAACTTGGTTGTTCACTATTTCAGCAGCTGTTCTGTCAAACAATGTATTGTTACACCGAGCATAGGTGAGGTGGTCACCAACAGAATACAGCTAATTCTAAGCCACTGTGGATTCCATCACTGCTTTTGTTACAAGCGCACTCCCAATGCCTCTATTTCTGTTGTACTTTTGATGATCAGTGGTGGATGGAGCAGAATCCCGTTAGTTACCAGAGTGAACAGACATGCCTCACGATTTTAAGAGAGGGCAGTCATTTTAAGGTATTTGCTTTTCAACACCAACAAGGGCAGCTAATTCTTGAGAAGTTTTTAAGCAAGTCTTAGTACTCATGCTTAAGCACAGACAGCATACTGTAAATTGTTAGAGAATGCATAAGATGTAGTATAACCTGTAAAAACTTCATGTTGTGGGAGCTTTACACTTCCAGTGAGTAAAACTATTTTAAGCAATACAATAAAAATACTAGCCTTAGAAGTCTCAGCTCCCAACGAAATACATGTTAAATATATTTATGAAGTGCATGGAAACCATATGTTCTGCTTTTTCTCATAAAAATGAAAAGAGAGGAATGTAACTTTTCTTTTTTTTTAATGTGTTAAATTTTCATGGCTCAACTGGCTTTTTGTATTGTCTCCCAACAAGCCTTCAGAAATCCATTTTTGTCCCTGCACCTCAAAGACCAATTGGTTGACAGACAGAGAGGCTTGTGAAAGCTGTAGATAAATTAATAGCAGAGAATGTGCTGGAGGACCATGCCTGGCTGCTCTTGAAATCCTTCTGAAGCCTGAATTATTTGTATTAAGATAGGCCAACACTCAGGCCTCTATGAGTCAATTCTTTGTAACAGCTGCCAATATTTTTATACCTGAGAGAGCAGCTTCATTCTTTATTATTGCTCAGGAATCAATACCCCCATTGCCCTCACAAAATGCTATACAAGCATTATTGGCATTTCACTTGGCAGTGAAGGGTATCAACATCAATCTCGCCAACTGCACACTTCGCTAACCTTGTTCCACTTCTCCAGCACAAATTTGTATTCAGTCTGTACTGTGCTCTCCTGCTTGATTTGAATGGGAATCTTTAGCAAAGCCATGACACCTTCTTAGATGAGGAAATGGAAAGACATCATTTAGCCACAGACGAAAACAGTTTTCTTTGTGTATGTGCATGTGTGTGTGTGTTGGGAGGGTACATGGAAGCTCTGAATGTGACTAAAATGTGATATAAAAAAAAATCCACAACAAGAAAAAACAGCAAACAACATTGCTACTGATAGACCCTCTAAAAAGAGTCAAATCTAGATCCAAATAGCAACTTCTGTTCCAGTAATCTACCATGGGGTATAGGGTAGTTTTTCAAAGCTTATGAAATCCTTTTGAGCAGCTCCTAATTCACAAATAGTCCCACGTGTTGGAGATAAGTGATATATTGCCAAACAAATGAACAACACTATACTAGAGCAAAAGAAAGGCGCTTTGGAACAGCAGCCACATTTTGCTCTAATTGTGTACAGCTGCACCAGTTTGATATGCTAGTTCAGTCACAAAGATTTGCATTCAACATGTAAATTCAGCTTTAAACATGCAATTTCTAGACGTAATCTAAAACAGGAATTGTTCAAAGCATCCTGTCTCCTGCAGAGCTTTGTGTCACTATAGAGTACAATGGAAGGCATAGTTTGTTCAAATAAAACCAGAATCATGGCAGTTAGAGCACCATTAACAAAATAATAATCCCTTCAGTGTATCTGCTTTAAAACAACAACAACATGCTCTTATTCTACTTCCTTCTTACTATTCTGTGTTGAATCTGTGTATGTTTCCCCCTCTTTTATGGCTGTGGCTCAGCTTATCCTCAGGCAAAGATCTAATAAAAAAAAATACTGAAGCAAATTATTTTTGTTCCAAAATACAGGAATATTATTTAGACAGTATATATTTGTGTCTGTGTGGGTGTGTGGGTGCAGGGTTATGACACACTGAGGTTACATGTCCATGTTAATAACATCCAGGATTTTTCAGATTGCATTTAATTTTGTAAGAGGCACAGCTATGCATTGCTTGTGCAGAGATAAATATTTGACTTCTTGTGTGGTGCTTGCTATAGCTTCCTGATACCAGCAAGCGCCAAGGATACAATACCTTCCCAGTCCAGTTTTTCCACCTAGTCCCATCTGGTTATACCTTTATCTTTGAAATGTATCAACCAAGTATAGATAGTCCATATTTTACTTGAATCTAAACTTACTGAATAATAAGCCAGGGATAAAATTTATCTCTGACAGAAATAATTTAATAGGGTGCAGAAAGCACGATGAATATCTGTCAGAGGCAGGAAAGTCTCTCTCTGATTATAATACTGTTCATTTAAATGGCTAAGAAGTACTACCACTGTTCAAGTAAACAATAGCAGGGTGGGGAAGGGAGAGGAACTGTAAACATCTGTCAGTATAACAAAAATAACAAAGGACAAGGAAAATATCAGTAGATTAAAGCCTCTTGTGTACATCTGGCAGACCACTGATTCTCCATGACTTTGAATTGCATTATTATTGTAATTATCTTTATTTAAAATCCATGCTTGATATGAAAATAATATTTTTCCCACATAGAGTAAATAAATATTAGAGGTAGCAGCATGGAACAGTTACTATTAACTTTCGCTATTTCTCTTAAGAGTCTGTATTTACTGTATCAGTGTCTTGCATGTTTTGGAGGTAAATTCTATCATTCCTCTCAAACTGCATCTAAATCCATAGAGCTGATAAAGAAAATGTGATAACAGGTATAATTTTTTGGTTTCTTGATATACAGAAATTTGATTTAGCTTTTAATCTCACTCTTAAGTTCTTTTTCTTTCTCCTTCTCTATAGCTCAAACACCTGTAATGTTAATTCAGATCGACAGTGTGTGTGTGTTCAGGCAAACTATTCATCCCCTCAAAGGAAACTGGAGGTGCCCCACACATCATAGCGTTAGCTTCTAAGACTCAAGGTACTGTTGTACTTTCAACGTGTTTTTACAGTGGCTGTAAAACAGCAGTCTTGACATAACCCCACAAATATCTCTTATATCTATTTCCTGGCAACATGAAGAGCCATGACACCACTCTTCATGCTTCATTGCATGAGACTTTTGATACCAGTATTAGTCTGGCACATAGGTAGAGTCCTGTTTTACACAGTAATAAAAGCTCCCGTCTAAACTACTTTGTGACAGAGAGAGGTGCTTTAGTTCTGAAAGATTCCAGACTGCAATTTGCAAAGAATACAGTGATGTACACATTTACCAGTAACGACAATATGGAAAGAACACCACCACTACAAATATAAACCAAAGCAGAAGCCTTAAGATGGATGCTTATGCAAACATTTAGGTCCAAAAATATATGGTCAAATTTGGAAAAGCAAGATGTTCCTATATAGCTAGTTTGAATTTGTTGGAGGTACAGAGCAGTGATGAAAACTGAGACATTTTTTTAGGCATGAGATTTTAAAATTCATGGCTCAGGATTCTAAGGAAGACATTTGTAAAACAGGCCATTTTCATGCAAAAAGGAAAGGTTGACAAAAATACTACTATCTTGTTGTCCTTCATGGAGCCACTGCTGAATGAGTTGGTTATTTTCTGGTACTTTATGCTAATACGTATCTGGTACATTATTTTGGTAATCTGTAATTTCTTTGAAAAGAAAAAAAAGAAGTTCTTTTTGCCAAAGTGGTTATATTGGGTAAACTTCAGCAATTGGTTACAGCTGCAGCCTATTCTTTTCTCCAACTATAGTTCACATTCTGATTAATTTCAGACACTTTCATAGTAATCAGAATAAATGGTCTTACAAAATGCTGATGTGAGCTCTCTTATGTGATAGTTTTCCTTGTGACTAAACATAATAATGTCAAATCTGAGAAGAAGAAAAAATTCCCCTGTTTCTTCAGGAAGGTCTCGTCCCTAGTCTGACAGCCAAGATGCATTAGTATGACACAGGACACTCACTGCTCCCTCAGTCCCTCTGCAGAGGCACTGTTGGGTTTAGATGTTGCTATTTCATTGTGATGATTAAGACAGTAGTTACAGATATTGCTGCAGACTGTCCACAGCACTGCTTGAGGGAATAACACCACCTGACAGATGGATTCATGGTGAAACACCTGCTGCTGTAATATCTCTCGCACTGTTGAACATGTATTGTTTTTCACAGGGATAAGTCCATTCACCATATTGAAATTTCTGCCCCTGTACAAGCTAGGACTTAATGTGGTTCTGTTTAAATGTGGACCCTGCCATTCATGCCTTTGTGGGAACTCAAAACCACAAAGGAACATGGATCATCCTCGTAACTGGTAGTGCAACATAGGAAGGCATTTTCTGGCTCTCTTTTTTGCTTGTGGTGGGAATATGTGATTGGGTGCAGAAGAACTCCCCAAATGGTGGTCCAACTGCTGTGAGATCTGTTTGTCACAAGATGACTTCTTGTCTTTGGGCTGTAGGACTTCCTTTTCTAATAGAGTTCTTCAGACAAGGGCAGAAATTGTACTTGTCATTTGTCCATTTTTTTGTAGGCTTGATACCCAGCTGCTTTCTAGAGAGCACTTTGCAATCAATTCAATCTACTGATCCTGGTAGCCTCCTAGAACCGGAACACTTGGCATCCCTGTGCTAGGTTCTGTTCAGGTCTGCAGTCACTCACTTGCATCACCACGTGAGCCTTGTATGACC
This sequence comes from Leptosomus discolor, assembly GCF_034619465.1. NCBI lineage: Eukaryota > Metazoa > Chordata > Aves > Leptosomiformes > Leptosomidae > Leptosomus > Leptosomus discolor. The sequence goes on along the minus strand of NC_141419.1, from coordinate 38,290,512 downwards.
CTGATCTCCCAGCAGAGAAAAACACTGCTCGGGGCAGATGTTACAGTATCACAAGCTGAGGAGGGAAGCTGTGTTGGTAAAATTATTTTTTATTTTTCTATACCAGACAGTGTGATTACAGAGTTAGGGTTACAACCCACATATTATAGCCATCAATACAGGCTATGGAAGGTTTGGATATGTAATAATTTGGAAGGTTAAAAGTATATGTATGTACATACATGTACAGATTGAGGGTGGTAAACTGTAAAGATTTATCTCTAGATTACTTTAAGAAAAAAGGTGTGAGGTTGTAATTTTTGTTTTGGTTTATTTTTCTTTCTCTAAATTTTGTTTTCCTCAACTGTGTAAGTTTCTCCTAGTTTACTGTACTCTCTTTAATCCTTGCAGACGTCTCTTTGTGCCTGATCATGCCCTTTACTGGTTGGGCAACTGCAGTTACTGCTTTATTCCTGTGGTTCTGTTTCCATAATCTTTGTTCCACCTCCATGTGCCCATTGTGCCCCTTTTCCCCAGTGCTCATCTTAAACTTCTCTTTGGTCTTTCTCTCCATCTTCTTTGTTAAACTCCTTGCCTCTTGGTTTTCACCTTCGTTTCCTTATCCCTCTTGGCTTTGTCCGTGATAACCCACTGTCTGTGAGTCCTGTACTGTGTGTTTGGTTCCTCCTTTGCAGCAGGTTAATGCTTTTGAGGATGCAAGTTCCTGTGCTGTCCTGAACTTCCTCTCAGTACCCTGAGCATGTCTCCAACCCTGTTACTGCCCCCCCCCACCCCCAGCCTCCACGGTGGCTGCTGCTGCAGCATCTAAAGTTAGCAACAAATCAGTGTGTTATACTGGGTTAGTCCGAATTACAAAGATAAAATCATTATGGAGACATAAATTTTACAGGGGTAACCAACCGTGCTCTAATCACTCTCTTGAATTTTTCACAAACTTCATATAAAAACTTTTATTTATAATTTCATGGCATAAGACATTTAAAGGGAAGCTTGAAGCAGGGGGTGTTTTGGTGGGCAGGTTTTTTTCTGCTAGCTTAGTTATCCTGTGATATTTTTGAAGGATTTACCCTGGTCATCCACTGCTAAAATAGCAGCTTTGTCTTAATCACAGCCTCTCCAAAACTTTCTTTCAAGCTAATGCAACAGAACTACTTAGAAACTACTTTAACTTGCAACTCTGAGTAAGGTGGATCGCATCAACAAATTCAGTTGAAAAAAGGCATGAAAATACGGCAACAGGTTCGCTTCACAAAAAGAACAAAAAATGCACCAGAAATAGTTACTTTTTTTAATGTGAATTTGCAAAAATCTGATGGAAATTTGCATGACCTTTGGCTAGAATGGGGCATTGTATCACAGGTACAAGGCCTTCAAAAAGGGAGGAATTTTAGAAGCAGATGTTTGTGTTGAACAAATGCAACTTCTTTTACAAGGCAAACATAAACTATGAACCATATCCCAGTTATCCAGCTTTCATTCCCCGCAAAAATCAGCCTCTTTTTCTATGAAATAGGATAGAAGCAAGAAAAATACAAAACCCTTTACACTTCTACATAAATGTCAGCCATGTAGATACTGCAGTGATGTGGGCAATGAAGCCACACAACTTGAAAGACAGAGCAACTGTTTTCTTATTTACTTACTAATCCCATAGTTGTAAAGAAAAAAAACACCTTTATTGGTGACAGAAAATTATATTTGTTGTCTTTCATACAAAAAAATACGTTTTATTAGAGGATTTGAAAAAGAGAAGTAGTCCAAGAAGGTCATAAAGTATAGGTAGAAGATATTCACCAAAAAACTGAAAAAGCAAAAGTAAGAAAAATAAAAATAAGAAGTTATTAAAAATTGTCATTGGAAAAAGTGTCTGGGTTGTGAATAAATCAGTTATTATTTTGGTATAGTTAGTAATTAATAATGTATCTCGGCTTTGGTTTCTTACAGGAAGGAAAAAAGGAAAGAGTGCAGTAATCAAGTTGTCTTTCTTGGTTTCTTAAGAAATGACTCTTTTATGCCTTAAAGAAAGATCAAGTGCAAAGTGGGAAAAGAGGACCTAACCACCTTTTGGACAACATTTTTGTTGACAGAGCATGTTTACAGAAAGAAAAGTGTTCAGAATGGATTATTTCTTCTTGCAGGTGATATTTTGAGATGTATGGGGCTGTTTAAGCTGATCATGATGCCATGATATGCGAGGAAGGTGAGAGAAAGAGCAACAGAGATGACGCTTAATGCTGTTTGCAGCTAGGTCAGTGCTCATCTTGAAATGATTTTGTGCTCAGGCCATTCAACAGGCATGCTGAGGATGATAATCAGACTTTGTTTTTAGATTCCTTTTAGCTTTATTGCAGAATAATTTAATTAAAATACATTTTTATTGTCATTTTACTGTCTCTGTCTGCTCTTGTTACTGCTTTAATTTCCTGAAAGGGAGATGTATGACATACTGTGGGCATCAATGGTAGCTTTCAATCATCAGTTTGTCTTCTTTGAAATCATTTTCTTTTAATGGAAAGAACTTATTGTAAGGAAATAGAAGTGATTATCTCATGTAGAGCTGGGGGGAAGAATCCTTCTTCTTAAGGCATTCTGGTTTTGTGCTGATATGGCTGGGGAGAATGAAATGGAAAAATCGTGAACGTGTTTTATTGGATAGTTTCTTTAGGAAGGAAGGCTGGTCCCAGGTGGGAGACTGGGCCTTGAGATATCTTACTCAATCCCCAACCTGTCATATGTATGATTTGCCAAGGCAGTTGTGCCAAGGTAGCTCTATGAATTTCTCCCTAACATTTTGTGTCCTGTTTGTTTAAATCCAAAGTTCTTCCAAGCATTGCCGAGATCTATCAACCTCATCACTTTGCTGTAATTTACTGGGCTATCACTTTGGACAGGGATTTATCAGTTTCTAGGCATCTGGCAGCTGTTGCAAATGCCTGTGATGCACACGCAGGCACCAAATGCACAATAAATCAACATGGCATACACTGGATCTCCATGTCTTAGACCTAGCAATGCTGGTGGGTCTGCCTCATGCTATTTGAGAGTATATCATTCACATTTCTTTAGGGCCCATCCTCTCTTAGAGGCTGTACATATTTCAGTCATCTCTTTTTCCCACCAAATCTGTCATGTGTGTGCTGCTCTGCCAATTGCCCTGAGAACGGTGCTGCCACTCATTTCATTTTTTGATGAACTAAGACACCCATAAACGCAAAGGAGTCACAAGTAAAGCTGAGATTTACATAGGCTGAAGCTTGTTAATCATGGTAGCCAAAAACTAGCTACACTTGTGGGCTTTTTTACAAAAGTGGTGGGAAAGACAACACCCTGTGGCTTCACTGTTGTAGGAGCAGCTTCCTGCTTGATGTTCATTTAGTGCTGTGTCACCAGATTCCTTGCAGTGGGTGCAGTTTCACACAGAGCTCACAGTCAGTGTGGCAGCTCTGATGGGAACTAGAGGAAATAAAGTGTGCCTAACTCCCATCAGCCAAGTCTGGGCGTACTAACGAGAGCTGGAATGTCTATATTCCTCGATAGGCTTCTCCTTCAACAGAGATTACTAAGTTTTCTTGTTAATAAAATTCAGCTGGAGGCTTTTTAGTTAGACTTACTTAGACAGTAATACAAGTTTATATGCAGCAGTTCTTGTGTTTCCTGTAATTGTTGATTTTTAATGGTGCAGAAAATGAATAAAAGTAGGTATACAAATGATAAATGTCTGGCTGTTTGACACACAGTCATTCAAGAAAGGTTTCTAAATCATATCTGCCATCCTTTAATGTGGAGTTTCTTAAACATGTAAATAAGACTATCAAAGGATCTAATCACACTCTTCCTGCCAGCTGATGATAGACAACTACTTTTGGGGTTTTTTATTATTTTGTTTTGGGGTTTTTTATGACACAAGTACTTATTTTTTCAAAATACTTTAAAAATTTTTAAAAGTACCAGGGAATGAATATCTCAAAGACATTATGTCTCAGGACTTTCCACATGAAGGGGTTTGATTCTGGTTTTCATTTAACTGAGATATGAACATAGGCAAAACCATGGATAAAATTTTTGTCGTATCCAAAAAATTTGGTTGACTTGGTAGTGTGAAATCTTAAGGACTTTTATTTATTTTTTAAAACTAAATTGATTCTATAATTGAATAAAATATATAGGTCCTGTTAGAGATATTGAACATCTGCAGGTCCATCCTGTGACATTTACGGAAGGATCTGTATTAGGCTTTTTTGAAAAGTCGGATAATAATGCTTAAAGGTACATAATACTGATTTTTGAAAACAAAAAAGTAAATACTTACTGTGCATTTCGCTGTGTTCTTTTACAGGTTTAGAAGACTAAAAGTAGAAACGGCTTTTCACAATGATCCGCAGCAGTATCTAACACAGGTTTAGTTCTAGCAGTCAGACTGGTAGCAATATTTACATAATGTGTGTTTCTATTTGAGTGAATACAAGGTTACTGGACTGCCTCCAGCCTGTGGGTGTTACAGTCCCACCTCTGAAGAACAGCAGGCACAGTCCCAGAGAAGAGGTGTTGATCACATGGGTGAATGACAGGCAACAGTGTGTAATAATCACTGACGTTTTTGACTTATTTAGCTATTACAAGTGTTAACATGCAAGTGACATATTCACCTATTACCAGTATTTTTAAACATGTGTATGGCCTGCCAGTGAATTATTGCTGTAGAGTAATGATTTAGTCGCTGCTTTTCTTTCAAAAATGTGGTGATGTTGTGGAGCAGGCTGAGTACTCCTCTGCCTCTCAGCATAGCAGTTGAAACATTGTGCTACTGGCAACATTGTTGTCTCACCATTGCCTATGTCCAGAGACATTGCCTTAATAAAACGGGTCGTTTTAAGAATTCAGTTATCTGTTAAAAACTGTGTGCAAATTGTAATGAGACTATAGATAAAAGCGATACCCTTTAAATATCCTGAGTTTTTTAATGAAAGTAGGTGAAGAACGGCAATTTAAGATCCTTTATGTATGAAAAGAGACTTGGGGAAAAACAGTTTCTTGAGTATCTTAAAAAGCTACTGCTATTCACTGGACAGTCACTGGTAACTTCTGAAGTCAAATTCCAAAGTGGCTTTGATTTGTAAGGGGCAGAGGAGGAGAAATCATGCACGTTGTTTATAAACTTATTCCAAGCAAGAACATTTCTAATGTGTGAGGAAACTCAGGCATAAGCCTGCAGCTCAAGAGTGTTAATGAAGAAGAAATGGGTGCCACCTGCTTTTAATAGTTTCTTTTTCTGCTGAAGAAATAGATCTGTAGGTAGAAGCTGCAAAAAAAGGTGCAATGAAAGATGGAACCAAAGGCTAGGGCTGCTCCAGCTTTTTGTTAACCATACTAGTTTGTGAAAGAACTGAGTATTTTTTGCAATCATTACTAATATTTTAGTGGAATATTTGCCTTGATTTGCTTCTGGTATATTTTTTACTTACAAGAATTTTGTCATTCTGATTTACAACTTGAACTTTTATTTGTGCCGTGTGTTTGGTTTTCTTAGCCACATGATTTCAGCTCCTTTATTGAAGTCTATCAAAACACTGAAAGCAAGAAAATAAGAAATAAAATTCTATTAGTAGAGATGATCAGGTGGGATATTACTTGTGATCCAGCTCATGTAAAATTCTGAAGTACAATAAGCATTTCCTCCAGTATGTGAGGATTGTCTGAAGACTCACAAGTAACAAACATGCTCATCAGTTGAAGCAGTTCTTTTAATCCTGGACCCCTTTGTTTGGCACAAAAATCAAGTAAGTGTCTTTTGCCCACTGGTTCTTGTAGCGACTGTGTTATCGATTTTTGCTAGACAGGTGTTTTTCCCTCTTAGCTGCTTGACACGAACAACGCTGGTTTGCATGAATGGTACAGATGTTGGTCTATCTCATCGAGAACCTAAACTGGAGCTTAACAGTTGTTGGGTTTTTCTCCATTGACATCATTTAGTTTGATTCAAGAGCCCTGTCTGTGCTAGTTTGCAGTTAGTTGCCCAGGATATCACAGATTTGGAGTTTAAAGGTAAGGAGGGCAAACCTGTAATGAGGACTACCTCACTTGGCTTTTACCACTTCTGTGTGTGATTTGTGTAGCTTTAGGATTAGATATTGGAAATGTGAGACATTACTAGAATTGTGACTGACTTGGGCTTTCTGTGAAATTCTGCCTGAAAAGTTTTGTTGCTTCTGAACAGACTGGAGGTTTTTGCTTGCTCTTTTTCTCCATTCTGAATTTTGTTTATGCAAGATGTGGTAGGAAGGGAAAGTTTATTTGTCCCTGTGGAGCTTGCTCTACTTTGATTCTGGTGCTGCTTTTGCTGCTTAGTTTTTTCCTCTGTTTTGTTTGTCGTTTTTTCCTCTGCTTTTGTGTAACACTATGTTGTTTCTCCAGCTGTGCCCATTTACACATTGAATGCGGTCCTTGAGACTTGATAGTCTAACTGCAACTGTCTTCGTTTCCGTCTTCCCACATGGTGGCACAATGGAGCAACCATTTTTTGGAGGCAAAGACGGTATAGGCGGGTGAAGGCAATTTCTTCGTTTTGTAACTCCTGCAGTAGTATATAAAGAAATGTAAGACCTTTTCCTTTTCCTTTTCCTTTTCCTTTTCCTTTTCCTTTTCCTTTTCCTTTTCCTTTTCCTTTTCCTTTTCCTTTTCCTTTTCCTTTTCCTTTTCCTTTTCCTTTTCCTTTTCCTTTTCCCTTTCCCTTTCCCTTTCCCTTTCCCTTTCCCTTTCCCTTTCCCTTTCCCTTTCCCTTTCCCTTTCCCCCCAGGATTTATGGATTTTTTTCTTTTAGGGAATAGTGCTTAGGTCCACAATCTCAGAGTATCTAACGTTGCTCTTTGAGATGTCCTGGATATTAAGATGAAGTTTAGATGATAGAATTATTTAAACTTCTTACATCAGTGGAAGAAGGTCACTCCACTTTACCTGCATTGCTTAGTTTTTTTTGTGCCTAAGCCTCTGCTGTGTTGGCATCATGACCATGATATTAAGAAGAGCCATTTCTATGTTGGTGAACTTAATTTTCATAGAAAATAAGCTAGTTCTAAGTGTGCTAAGTAATTCACAGAAATTGCAAAAGACAGCTGGTTTCGTTAAGGAGGTTATAATCATGATGGTCATGACACAACAACTGAGGATTATGATGATTATTCAGTACAGGAGCATGTGTGTGCTTTTCTAGAGTTCTTTTTTGTAAGGAATGGATTTCAGCAGGAATTAAGTGAGGAAAAAATATAAAAACCTGACAAAGAGTTGGGAAAAGCATGTCAGCAACTCTGTGACATATTTTAAACTCTTTTTGCATAATTTCAACATCAATTTATCTCATTTTTGATAAACAAGGCACCAATATTGGAGGCACGAGAGAATCTGTGAAAATTTGAGGCACGTAAATGACTAAAGTTTGCACACAGATACAGGTCATTAGAGTAGCTAGGTTCATTGGCATGGGTGAGTTAGAGTAATGTGTAACTGAAACAGGTGAATTCAGAGATGAATGCTAATACTAAACAGTTCAGTAAGTTTTTTTTCCTGGCTGAATAGGAAGAGTGCTCTGCCCATGTCTCCCACTTTACCCAAATTAAATGGTAAAAATCTGCAAAGTGTGCATTGCCTGCATGTGCTTGGTCTTGGGGCCAGGTCACTGCAAAAAGAGGAACTGTTTAACACAGTTTCTGCTGGCTTGTGTTAATTGTTCCCAAGTTAAGTCCTTGTTTCATGTTCCTGTCATGCACTTTATCGAGGTAAACTGTAGACACAGGTACTGAGGTTGCTCTCCTTGCTCTCACTCCAGGGCTTTCCTGTGAAGAGACTTTACAATTAGTGTAAACTGAGCATTACATTGTCATGTGAACAGATGGACGTAGGGCATTGCCCGAGTCAGACTAATATAATATTTATAAGATGTCGCTGAAATGGTCTGTGATGCATACATAATGCTAGAGCTGCCAAGCATGTTAGCCAGAAAAACCAATGCTTTGCTTCAAATGTCTGTGGCTCCAAGTTTGACTCTGTTTCTCAGCTCCCTTCATAAGGTCATAACAACCTGCTTGTCTGCTGACACTAATCACCATCATGTCTAAGAGTATTGACCTTTTAGTGTCTGCCAGTCATCTTTATATGGCATATGCTGTCACCACAAGGCCTTCTGTTAGAAAGCTTTACCTGAAAATAGCACTGTTAACAATTGGTTTTAAATTCCATCAGAGTCTAGTTCCCATTTCCTAATGCATAGTTTTCCATATAATGCATGATTTTTGCTATGAAGTGCCAGCAATCTGCATACATACCCAGGGGAAGGGAAAAAGAAAGTATGAATGAAAAAGAAATGTTGTATATTCTTTTCTTCACTGTGTATTTTTTTGTTTTGTTACGATTCTTTAACAGTCTTCAGAAAGGGAAAATGTACTGTCAAATGGAAGCTGCAGGGAAAAAAAAATCCAGATTGAAGTGCTTCTATATCTCATGAAGGTGAAAATCTTCCTATTTTTACCCCACAGACTATGATCTTTGGAAGGGGAAGATAAATCACTGCAGAAAAACTTCCATTAATTCACACGTATTTTGTTTTTTAGTTCTTGTATCGAGTATGCTATACTTCAGATCAGAAATTTGGTAGTGAATATCCCCACTAATATATCTGCACACCAGGAGGATATTTTGAAGATTTCGAGCTACGCTTACCAGGTGTAAAATGAAGCTAATTCTTTTTGACGTATCTTAGTTTTTACTTCAACTATCATTTCCAGTTTGTGGTGGTGAATGACAGAATTCTATCGTGATTTTTTTCTATCATGATGCCTTTCCATAAAAACATAAGAAATAGGCTAGGTCACATGAACAAGACTACACTCTTTATTAAGTTGATTAGAGTTAGTCAACTAAGCTATCCGACTTTTAACTTTCAGGTTTAATGGGTAGCCCTGCAAAATTTTGAGTATTCCCATAAAGTTGTTTGTCAAACTTATGACAGCAATTGATATTTGCAGTAAATTATTTTGTTGTTGTTCTTGTCACTGTAATGTAGAAACTGACTTTCTCAGCCTGTGTCACTTGCTTTTTGCTCTCTATAGGGTGATTTCCTTGATCTCGCTTTTTCTCTCCTCCTGCTCTGATTGTCTATCAATGTGATGGTCTAAATGGTTGGAAGCTGAGTTTTCTGGATGTGCTTGTAATTACTGATTGCGATTTTCAAAGTTGTTGAGGATAAATGGGTGTATGATTTCCTTGGAAATCCGTAAGAATTTGTGACTAAATATCTAGTTTGTGATTTCTTTGCAGGAAATATAACTATTATCTCATATTTCATGCAAGATACATTAACACTTAATACTTTATTATGGAGGTGTTACATTTTGGATACCACTGACTCTCAGAAGCTCTAGATTTTTAATTTTGTGACCTGATTCTATTCTATCCACTGTCAAAGCCAAAAGCAACCAATGCCCAAACCTAAATTTGTGTGGAATTTACTCATAAGTCAAATTTTGCATTCAGTCTGTGAGTAGAAGTCCTCTTTAAATAGCATTAGAAACACTCCACTCAATCTGCCAAAGAAACTCTGATGAAGGAACTAATTCTGAATAACTTCTGTTATGTAATCAAAATGAAAATGAAGGTCAATTAATAACACTGTGAAAGCCATAGAGAGAGTCCATATCAGATCTAGATTTCATTTGCAACTTTCCAATTGTAGCACATCTGGTAGAAAACCAAGCACATGTCTTGTTCCAGAGCAAAGATTCATACCAGTTTGTCTCCAGGAGGTGCTGAGAGTCTCTGAAACACACAAGTTACATCCCTAGCATAGGATTCAGCTGAGGGCTCACCCATTGTCTGCACTTATGTTCATTTGCTGGGAAAACCCACTGCAGAGCTCCAGTAGAAAGCCCAAACCGTTGCTAACCTTCAGGCAATGTGCGCTGCAAGGAAACTAGGATTCAGCTGTGAAGTCTGGAGAGTAAGAGTGTAATAATACAAATGTGCTATTGGGTCCTGTTTCTGTGCTCAGATCGCTGGGTCAGTTGCTGTGTTATTGAACATCTCCATCTAAGGTGATAGGTGGTCAGCTTGATTCATCACCTATTTTTTTGTGTGAGGTTTGCAGCAAAGTGCTCCTACATTGACTCTCAGTTGGAAAGTGCATGTCACTGCATGAAGTTATGGGCATCACAGAGAGCAGGGGGATTGCAGAGCCTGAATTTAAAACCAGTGATTACAATGAGTTCCATATTCTGGTAATGGAAATATGTGAACTGTTATTTCTATTACTGCAGTGTAACAAGGGGAAATACAGTGAAAAATAATTACATTCAACCTGGATAGAAACTAGAAGGGAAAATAGATAGGTTCTGTGAGTGTCTTCGAAAGATATAGATTGGAAAATTTAAATCCTGCTTTATGTTATCCCTCTTTCTTCATGGTTATAACATCTCTAATATGAGACATTTCTTCAGAACTTTTGGGTTATCCATTCCTAAGCTACCAAAATAATTTTTTATATTAGACTTAGCTCAGGAGCTGTGTTTAGCTAAGTCCCATATTTTTCTCTTTATTAGTCTCTGTGTCAGGGCTGGAAGTAGTTAACATGCTGTGATTATTACAGACCAGCCTCCAAGGTTGTTAATACCACACCAACATCAATATAAGAACAAACTAGAATGAGGAGCTGCCGCTTAAATTTGGAAATGTGTAGTTTTCCTGAATCAAATTCCCAAGTTGTCCCAGGGCCTTCCTGGGTGGGCTACTGTGCCTGCACGCGTGCATGTAAGCCAGGGAAAGACGAAGAGGCATAGGAGGCCCTGAGGTGGAAATCTAATAAATGAAAAGGTCTTACATGATCTAAGATACCAGGCCCGTTTGCAAGGCCTGGCAAGCTGACTTCATTACCGGCTGCCTCAGGTTATCTGGGTAGACAGTGACAGATCATTTTGTAGGGCCTGAAGGGAGCCAGTTCAGTCTGCCTAGAAAAACAAATAAATCCAGGCCTGAGATCGAGGTTAAAAAAGATTTACAAGGCTCACTGTTGCATGTGGCCCTCTCAGAGAGGATTTTGGCTGCTGTCCCTGTATGGCTACCGTGTTTCATACTTGCTGCAATCTGCAAAGCAAGTGAATTACTTTCTTCTGGTTGGAGAAAGTGGTTTTTTGTTTGTTGTTTGTTTTTTGTTTTGTTTTGTTTTGTTTTTTCACTAGCAGCTGCACAGTAAAAGACAAAGAAGAGAAGGGAAGGGTCTTCTACAAAGAGAACACATGAAAGAAAGCATAAATCTTTTGATGTCTGACCTTTCAGTCATACATTTCCAGGAGTAGATTGAACAAAACAAAACTCATCAAATTGTTGAAAGAATTATGTCTTCCATTCTGCATAAAAACAAAAGGCAACTGCTCTCCTAAGTAAAATGGGGAAGAAAACACAGAGAACCATTTTTTTCTTAAAGGAAACACTTGAAATCTACTTGACATGTTAGAAATTAAAATGCATCTTTTCTTTATTAAAAGAGCTTTTAAGTTAACCTTAAGCAATCATGGGTAGTAAACTTATCTGCTCATACAAGTTAGGATTAGTGAAAAAGGTCAAAAGAAAGGTTTAATTATGGTTGTTCTCCTTCATCCTGTGTGAGATCCACAAAAAATATAAAACAGACATTAATGATAGAACATGTAGGCTGATGTAGTGAGCTACTTAGAGTTTAGTTTAACTCTTTTGCTGTTGATTTGTTTCTTCTGTCAGCTACTCTGGCATAATTCTTAATCATCTGAGAAACACAGTATGCATTTGATTTCCATACAGGCCCACTCAGTAGTCAATAGAAACTTAGTAGCCATCATCCCTCACTACAATGAACACACTAGAGGAAAACATTGGTAAAACTTCTAAGAAAAAAAAACAACACAAAACCCGAAAAATTGTGGTATTGCATGTTAGAAGCAATATCCATGCTCTTCTTCTCAACAATTTGTAGAATGGTTGCTGATACTGGCAATATTTTATTCTCAGAAATGGAGAAGTCTGTTCCAGAGATGCATGCAGCGCTGTTTCTCAAGTATAATTGCCTTTTGATCTTAGATAACAAATATATTCGAATGATAGCCTCTGTTTCACTTTGCTCTGTTACTGAATAGTCTTTCTCTCATTTAGTTGACATATGCCTATTTGGTTCAAACAAGAAAATATGGCATGGTTTGGCATACAGAAGCAGATAAGGTTTATCAAGCTGTGTGCAAAAGATCAGATCTGGAGAAAATTCTTCTGTTGAAATACTGTCCTTCTTTTGAATGATTACTGATTTTCCTGTTTTTCTTAGGTCTTAATATTTTTTCCTTTATCTGGAAGGAATTTTAAGAAACAAAAATAGTAACAGAAGAAAGCAGGCACAGAACTAAGTTCTTTGAAGAGGG